>NC_062543.1:13171027-13381027 GCF_022655615.1 Tachysurus fulvidraco
GAGGAGGAGGACAGACTCTCTAGGATGTCCCTTTCTAAGACAAACAGCTGTTTAAACATGTCCCAGATACAGAAATTGGCTCAATTTATCCAGAGAAAGACTTCAAACGGTGGGAGCGAGCAACTTATATTTACATAACTCACGGAGATGAGCATCTCCACTTGCCAAGAGACATGCAGCACATTAACAAAGTACAATAAAAACCAAACCCCACTACACTCTACACTGCTCCATTTTTTTTTCAAAGTTTCAAGTAAGTATTTCTGATAGCCAGAACAATTTTCCCTCTGCACACGTAAGCCGACTTCAGTTGAACGTGATTACGCTAAAACCACATGTTCTGTAAAAACGATCTGTTTATTCAAGTTATCCCCGGAAATCGCTTCCCTCTGTAAGTGCTACGGGGAGGAAATATTGCACTTCCATGTCAAGGATTTCTACAGATTAGAAATAATAAGCTTGATTCCAAAAAAACATGAATCGGTGCATATGCAGTCTATCTGTACTGTAGGTGATAAATGAGATCACAAAGTAGTTGTATTTATGTCAGAGGCTGTAGCATTTACAGCACTTATGGTACAGTACATAAGTACATGTCATAAAGTAGTTTAAGACTTTTAAGTCATCAAAACAAGCAAAGATCATTTAAGCTTTCAGTCTAGTGGCATTGCAAAGTAAAAAATGGTTGTTTTCAACAATTTTATGGAATATTAAATTGGAATTATTAGAGACTATGCTACATAATGCACATTTATACTTTACAGAAATAAACAAAGTCACAGATTTGGCATGAACATGAAACGACCAAAGAAATACAATAAAAACATGCAAAAAAAAAATTGAGAACATTTGTAACTATGTAAAACAAGCAAAAGGAAAACAAATTTTATTATTCCTTTTTTTTTTTTTTTTACATTTTTTAATTTCAGAATTTCTTTGCTGTTTTTTTTTCTTCTAACATACAACAATTCTACATTCTTGATTAGGAATAAACAAACAAAATATGGATTATTGGCAGCACTGTATGAACTGTAAGGATTGTCATGCCAAGTTGGTGTAACAGAAGCCTTGCAGCTGCTCATACTTGACTCACTTAATGAGCTTCCAGCTCCCCTCTTAGGCCACGCTGAGGAACGACTGACTCATCTGCTCCAGACTTTAATCGAACTTGGTTGGGAAAAAGCTATATCAAGAACACGACTGGTCAAAGCTTATGGCACATATTTATTTGGACCAAGTGTTTTGGTTTATATACTGATTTTATTTCTGTTATGATGATATATGCACGGCTAATAAAGCAGCCCATATTTGCCCTTTAATCAGTGCGTGCAGTTTAATTGCTATGATAGTATTATAGTACTAGAAATAGGAGATACTATTAGACTATGCAAATGTATTTAACATGTAACTTATTTTATTCCTCTGCCGTTTTTGTCATGTGCTGAAGCTGATCCTGCAATGTAGAATAATAATAATAATAATGATAATAATAATAATAATAATAATAATAATAATAATAATAATAATAATAATAATAAGAAGAAGAAGAAGAAGAAGAAGAAGAAGAAGAAGAAGAATTTATGGAAAACAAAAATATTTACAAAAATGTAAAATTTTATTTTTTTATTGTTATTGTTATTATAACTGTATTAATAGTAATTATTTATGTTGTGTATAATTATTGTCATTATTTATTAATAAAAACATTAGTATTTGTTATAAATAATCGTGTTAATATGTAACAGTATTTTTATTTATTAATATATAATATAATATATTGATATTCATATTCATATTATTATTATTATTATTATTATTATTATCATTATTATCATTAATATTATTAATGATAATAATGATAATAATAATAATAATAACAACAAAAATAATAATAATAATAATAATAATAATAATGTTATTATTGTTTATGGAAAACTAAAATGTTTACAAAAGTGTCTTATTTTTTTTATATTATTTTTGTTGTTTTTACTATTTCTTTTTTCTTCCTATTTAACCCAATAGCCTATTGCATAATGAGACAGGCATAATAATTAGAGAAAAGCAGAGATTATTATTTTAGGTACATTTGATATTAAGCACATTATTTAATGTCCTTGGAGCATCTAAAATACAGTCACTTGCTTAAAATCATCCACTTGCACAGTTTCAATGTCAAAGTGAATAAAATGATTTTTTAATCAGAGACACAATTTTTTAAAAACAACCTCATACGACTGTACTGACAGTTATAATACAGTACGATATTGCATTCTCATATTGCATTTACCACTGCTAGTAGTTCATTGTTTTCTTTCCCAGGCCTGTGTGTGCTTAGCCTCGTTGACAGGTGGACCTTCGAGCCTTTCTTTTAAACGTTGGGCTGATTTACAGCACGTCCAGTGCAAAGGGAACTGAGAAAGCGTTCCAGCTCCATGATATCACCAGACCCGGTTAGTAATTAATATGTGGTCAGGGAACAAGGGGATGAGCTGGAAGAAGAACATTGCCAGGTGCTGCGGGTGAGTTTGTTATTAGAGTGATCAGATGCTGCCTTGACTGCAGCAGGTTCATGGCCTGCACTCTTTAGCATCTTGACAATGCTGTCGATAAGACGTTCTGTCATGTGAAGATGTGAAGATATACCGAGATAGCAAACTACTGTGATTAGCCAATTGGAAACACTCAGATCTTTTCAATAGTTGTATTATGCTTGCAAATCGATTTGGAGGTCTACAGATTTTACAACACTTGTGTACGTTCAGATCTCAAAATGAACAAAGCCTTACAGTGTACAGGAGTTAGTAAAGCTTTGATAGCACCATCCTTTAATTCAGAATCATTTGTTTTGGTTTTTAGAAGCTTTGCACAACATAAAAGTGACTTATCTAAAGTTAGCCAGAGATGCAGAGGTGCCGAAAGGCCAGTATGCTGAGTAATTTGGTCGTCTAGAGGGGCTGTACAGGAGACAGACAGCCTCCTCTTGCAACAAAACACGACTGATAAAATCTGTCCAGATATTCCAGCCATGCAGCGGAGACAAAAGGAGAGATGGTGCAGGGTCGGGAGGGAGTCCGATGCCCCATAAAATAAAAGCCGCTACTTTTCACATTTCCTTGGCCTTATTTTTCAGAATAATGGGGCCTCCGCTATGACAATTTAGTGGAGAGGAGACTCAAGACCCGGCTCTTTATTCCAAACTTTGCTCTCGGATTGACAGGATAATTGGTTATTGTAGCGGGGAATATTTTCAGCCCCTTACATTCTTTGTGAATTGTCGTCCTCAGTTTCGACCATAACGTTTACATGGGCCTGCTTTGAATAAATCTCCAGCCATGCTTCACATTGTAAATTTTCTGAAAGAAGAGATCTTCACTACAGATTTCGCCTGACAGTGAAAAGGCTTGGGAGCCTATTTTTTGTTGCACAAAGATCCGTATGTTATTCCATGGTAATTTACATCAAGGAGCCAACGATGCTATTCTAAATTAGCGGCTTACTAATATGAGTCACATTCATTAATTTAAGTCATGAAACACTAATCCCAGACATATGGCAGTATCTCAGCTTGAAGCCCATGTCATTAAAGATAAAACCAAATAGGGGTCATTAAAAAACCCCAGATTTCCACGTTTGTTTCCTGTTTTGAAGCAAGTTACCAGACAAACATTTGCTTCATTGTAATATTTAAACACGGTATTCATTAGCGCTCTCTAGGCTGACTCATTCAAATTCTAGAGGATTTAAACTGTATGAAAAATTACTCTGGCTGAACTCAGTACATCCGGAAATTAAACAAAATTCAAAAAACGTTTTGGTGCCTCATGACATTTTCAAAGAGGAAGAGATTAAATGCCGTTTGAACCTCAATTCTTGATCTGAATAATTAACAGCTTCTGGTCAGAATTTCAGTGTTTAAACAACTTTAAACTTGCAACAGGCTAAAAAAAAATGTAGCCAGCATCCATATTTGTAGACGAACTACACCTTATTAAACAGAAATTGCTCTTTCTTGGTGGTACTTTTTACATTTATCAGATATTAATCTTATAGCTATTTCAGCTTTTTTTTATTTTTATTTTTACACAGAATGACATTATGCCAGTTCACCATCTTACACCAGATTCCTTTTAAAATCACAACAGGAACCTCTGACAGGAAGGTGCGACAGTAAAGGTGCATTTTGGAGCATAGGGTTTGGAAGGCTGGGTTCTCAGGGAGGTCAACATGCCGAGGGCCCTTAGATAAGGCCACGGCCCAGCCGTCTGTTAGAACCCCTTATCAGACATGCAGTGCACTCTGGGTAAGATAAGAGCTCTCTGGACACTTGGACCTCTTCTTCTGCTCTGTTTGCCGAGTCACATCAAAGGATGCGTCTACAAACTGACCAGCTGCATTAGTCATTGACAAATTAAGATGTTGGTTAGGGCTACCCATCAAACACACACACACACACACACACACACACACACACACACACACACACACACGCACACACACACACACACACACACACACACACACACACACACACACACACACACACACACACACACACACACACACACACACACACACACACACAAAACCTATTTCAAGCTTTTACAAAGACTGCTCGACTTCTGTTGCACTGCCTGGAGGTGTTTTGAGAGTAATTACTCCTGAATAATGACAGCCAATGCTGCAGCAAGCTGTAAACAGCAGGAGACTCATAAAGTGGCTGTGACCAGTGAAGGTGTGAATGCTGTGGAGTTCATGGGCCTGCCCCACACACACAGATTCACACACACACTCTTTAGATTTTGAGCTTGGAATTGACTTCCAATTCATCTCCATTTATGATTCCGAAAATCACAACACCGAACAGCCCTACCAGTCCAGAATGACTTGATTTAAACCTGTTATGACCACAGAGGTACAGGTCCATTGTCAGCACTTTTAACATCACTGGCAGAACGTGAACTCTATCTAAAATCTATTTATATCACATTACCTCAGCGCCGCTACCATTGCACCCCCTTCCCCCTCTGCAAGTGTCGATTGTTCACTACACAATGCAACTGACGATCTGTTTACTAAAGGAGTTTCCTAAAAGAGAAAGGACTCACCTAGCTTTTTACTTTTGGCAGTAAACAACCAGATATATATAGATACGTTTCACAGCTTTAGGATTGTAATGGGTTTATTTTAGGCCTGGATGGGTGAAGGGGCGTTGGGATGGAGCTTCTAAATGCTTTTGGAGTCAGATCATAAAGGAAGTGTTGAAATGAACACTATTCGGATGGAGAAAATAAAAACAGTCACTTGTGTTGGTTCATTGTTGTGATCCTGAGGTAAAGTTTATCTGTATTACCTCAGACATCACAACTACATATGGTTTATATGTTCCTATATATTTTCCAATGATATATTTAATACTCACTCATTTTCTACCGCTTATCTGAACTACCTCGGGTCACGGGGAGCCTGTGCCTATCTCAGGGCATCAAGGCAGGATACACCCTGGACGGAGTGCCAACCCATCGCAGGGCACACACACTCTCATTCACTCACACACTCACACACTACGGACAATTTTCCAGAGATGCCAATCAACCTACCATGCATGTCTTTGGACCGGGGGAGGAAACCGGAGTACCCGGAGGAAACCCCCGAGGCACGGGGAGAACATGCAAACTCCACACACACAAGGCGGAGGCGGGAATCGAACCCCGACCCTGGAGGTGTGAGGCGAACGTGCTACCCACTAAGCCACTGTGCCCCCCCATATATTTAATACCTCAAGAGGAAAAAAAACTGAACTTATTCTCACAGCCTGTCAATGGCAAAGGCATAAACTCTGAGAACATTAAGCATTAATGCAAGGTTACTTCCCAGTTCACAGTCCTACCAACCAAGGTTTGTACAAAAAATAAAAAAGAGCTGGCATTTATTCAGAAAACATTATTGCCCTCTTTGCAAGGGAACCTCATTTTAAACCTCAGATTTGATTTTCCCAAAAGACTTTGAGAAAGCGCAATGATGGGAAATGTGCCATTCATTTGAAGAGATTACACATGCCACATAAAGTACCGCTAGCAAAATAGAGAGTGCCCGTGAGGCAGCGTTGAAATGCAACAACTAGCCGCTGACCGTTTATCACCGTTTCCTATTCATCATGCTAATTGTTCAGGCGTTGGAGCATGTTTGCTTTGGAAAATGGTGGCTTGATTTTGGTACATAAGTTACAGTGCTGTAGCCCACAGCTGTAAAAAATTGTAACCTTCCCTAAATGCCGGAAAAAAGAGCCGTCTCTGCTAAATTTACGACTCCCACAAATCAATTAAAATTTTCTTTTGGAAAAAGTTGGCCTGTCTCTTCTTGTCCCTGTTACACAAAATGACATGCCTCAGACTATGAAAAGCCTTTTAAACAACACTGTGGTCTGTCAAGGAAAACGACCTATTCTTTCTAACCATGGCAGCTGTATGCTTGGTTGTGTGTATGTTTGTGAGTCTTGTCTCTTGACAGTATTTAGAATACACAGAAAGATACAAGAAGGATGAAAGGCTTTTTGGGACGCTGATTTGGAAGTTATCGTCGAAAAAGCCAGCATGCCTGTAAACACTGGAGTGCTGGGTGGCCCTGCGAAAACTTAAACAAAAAAGGGAGACACACTCAAATATCCCTCGTTCCACAGAGCGCTGTTCGAAAACTACAGCCAGTAGATATTTGTCCACAAGAAGTCATCACAAACAAGCAGTCAATTATGCAATACATCACACGTCGCGCGAAGAATTAGCGACAACCGCTGCTGCGTTGTAAATTGTAAAGGTTTGTAATTTTCTGAAAGCTGAAAGTCGAATGCAATTCGTTAACATTACACGGTCCGTTTATCAGCGAGTACAATACTTTTTCATTTCAGTCCAACAAAGCTACTTCTTCATTCTTTATATTGTATCACTGTTAAATTGTCAACTCTGATTGCTAAGAAGGTGTTGGTACATTTTATATAACAGCAGCTCTGATAGTAGTTCTGGCTGCAATCCGAACCATAGGTTTATTTCAGTGTGTTCATTCAATTACATTTATCTACATTGTTTCTATAGTAACATCACGATCCTACGATATAAATGCTATAGCGTAGTGGTTAACATCAATGGGCTGTTGTAGCCTTAGCCTTGCAGTTAAGGTGTTAGCCTACCGATCAAAAGGTTACAAGTTCAAATCCCACGTCTACCAGGCTGCCACTTTTTTCCACTTGCTCAGTTCCATAATAAATGAGATAAAAATGTCTCTCTGGACAAGGGCGTGTTACTTAAATGCTGTAAATGTAAACGTAAATAAAAATGCTGATATAATGGTGGAAAATGTACTAAAATGAGTCTCCAGTGCCAACGGTTCAGTAAAAACTGTCAGACATGGAGCTGAAATTTTAAGTTAGCATTACACTAGTAAAATCTTGCTAACTGTTTTGTCCCGATTATCCGTTCGCTTTTTCGCGGTCGAACAAAACGTCACAAATAATACATAAGATTCTCCCTGTTTGATCATCATGCTAGAGCACTGAAAGTGACCAAACCCCAACACTGTATTGTATTTCAAGTTATCCTATCTTCCTAGTTGAACTCTTTTAACAGAGGTAGTGTTTTATATCCGGCACCCATTCCCCTTTCTCCTGGTGCCAAACAATTTCATAACTTTTGAGCCAAGGCAAGGCAGTGCTGCTGGCTGAGAACAAGCACGTGTTATTCCTTATTGGATCTGATGATGAAGGCTTAACAGTGCTCAAGTTGAACTACGCACTGCTATCTGAAACTAGCCGCCGGTAGACTTCTCACCAGACTTCTCACCATGGGGCAGCAGGGCTGGCGACACCGAGATTAATAGAGACATGAGGGTCATGAGAGAGAGATGCAATGGCCCTGTTTGTAGTCAGAAAGAGTCAGGTGACAAAAAGGAAAGTGGATGATGGATAGTTGCCAATTCTATATCCCGGTATCGCTCTAGCACCCTATTAGTCTTACGCTGTAATAGAGACGGACAAGCGCACATGTTTAAAACAGTTTTAAAAGTGTATTTTAGACTGAAAGGAGCAAAAGTAAAAGTATGAAGACATTGCAGTTAAAATGAAAATGTCTACATAAGACTAAAGGTTGAACAACAGTGCCCCCAAGAGAGTATCCAACTGCCCAGTTCAGTGCAGTGCGACTATATTCGTCCATGAAAGATAACTCCATATTTTTCGCTTACAAACTGGCAAAATGAGTCAAGTCATATCTAATTATTTTTAATCATCCAGTATATCTGAATAATTCTGTATCAAAACCAAGAATCACACGAAGCAGTGTTTTTGTTCTGCAAGGCTTCTCACGAGTGCAACTTTATTTCAAAGACTAATACTTTGGCCTCCTGTTTGTAAGTGACACCAAAGCCCAAGTGTATTATCATCAGACATGAAGGCAGAAGCTGTCAGCAGTGTGTCCATTAAAATAGAGCAGATCTAACAATGGCACATTGTATTCCATTCCTCATATTCCGGAAGGAAGTTGAGCGGCGAAACAGGAAACTCAAGGCGCCGTATATTAAAATAATCGGCCCGCATAGGGTCACATCTCAATGTCTGAAATCGCACAAAAACGTACTAATAACTATATAAACGTAATAAGCATGCTACAAATTAAAAATAAAAAATAAATATGTAACAATCCAGGACTTTATTTGTGCAAATAATCTTTAATATCATTTTTACTTGATTTTAAATACAAGTAAATTTACACAATGGGAATTAGTACATATATTTATAGATATAAGTATAGAAATATAACATTTACATATTATAAACATGAATAAATATGCATGTTAGAAATGTCTTTCTTTCTTTATCACTTATATGTCACTTTCATACACACACACACGTTTGCTATCTCCAAGATGACTCCGTGACCTGTGTTGCCAAAAACACTCTCATCAAACTCCACTTCTTCAAACTATTCTCTCACCTGCTCCCATCATATCAATTCCTCCCTCTGTCTTTCTGGTGATAAACCCCTTGTGGTTTTGTACAGGAGCCTGGCTCTGTCTACTCCTAATGGACCTTCTGTCTGACCGCCCATCCGTCGCCCCTCTCTATGCTACCTCTGGATCCCAGGCCAGGCTTGTGTGTGTGAGGACTACTCAGGCTTAAGTGCACCTAAGAGCACCCTCTTGAAGAGTGCAAGCCAGACAGCGATGGTGTTTAAGAAGCGGTCTGTCTGCACCACAGCCTGTGGCAAACTCATAAGTGTCTATGCCATGTACGCTTTTTCCGTGACTTAAACGTTCGTCGAGGTCTCTGTTAAAGTCTTTAAGAAAGCCCAAGAGCGTACGTTTGTGTATGTAATATCAATTTTTGATATTCGACTATCCCATCGATTGCATAAATCCTCAGCTAAAGTGTTTTGTGTGTAGTGTTTTGTTGCTTTGTGGAATTAATGCAATGCCTATTAGGCACATCACATAAAACAAAACCAGCATAACGTATTACACTCTACGAACAAGCTTTTTTCTCTTTGTTGAGTTGCTTCTTAAAAGCCTTTCTGTAACTAAGCCCAGACATTAGACCCTCAACCTGACCAGGTGATAAATCTAGTAATGGCATTACACTAGCCCCTAAACTGCATCTAATAGGATCCAGCCTGAACACAACAGGCAAAACTCCAACAGCTTTCTAGTCGTAGATACATTTGTTTCAGCTTAGGAGTTGAGAAAAAAAGTTGTTTAACCAAACCAGGAGCTTTTATTCTGATCAGTTGCGACAATGAAGTGCTGTCGAGCATCTCGAGCTTTCTTTGAAAAAGGAATTAGTGCAGGACCACGTCTTAGAAATAATCCTATTATACAGGAGACTAGCGCTCTCTCCTGTCTCAATAAGGGGTCAGGGCCTTAGTGACCCTACACTTTAGCGGGACAATGGACTAGTGAATAACACAATGTCCCAATACAGCGGCTCACACAAGAGGCTTTTGTCTAGAGGACAACTAAATGCACTTTCCTGGCAATTGTTTGGCTTTGGTTTTAGACATACGAATAGATGATTCTTGAGGGAAAAATTAACATGTCATTTGTTTCTTTTCTGAAATTTTACTAAGATTTTCCAAACTGATTTTTAGGCCTCGTATCTAGACAGAGGAATGTGAGTTGTTTTTTTCATGTGAGTTGTCATGAGACATATTGCAGAAAGCCCAGCAGAACCAAACCAGACAAGACAGCCACATTTTTGCGTATAAGAACAGCCACGTTTGTTTTCATCAAAAAAAAAGAAAAAAAAAAGAATAGACCATGAAACAGTAGCAAATCAGCAACATTCATCTTCATTAATTATTAAGCGCATTATCAAAAATTGACAGGAAATATTTTAGAGTAGGACAAGAACTTGAAAATACATTATGTTTCTATTTGATTGTTTGGATGAGGAGACAGAATTATCATCCTATAGTGCTACAGTCGATCCTTGACTAGACCAGACCATCTAATCTCAGCTGTTTTGATTAGCAATAAAAAAATTCTAACAGTGGTGATTGGAAAGCCCATTAGGGGTTGATCAATCAAGCCAAATGCTCTGCTTAATAATTGATGACAGGCAATTTACACGCAGTCTGTGTGGTAGGTTCTTCCGTGTTATTTTGGGCACCGCGTTCACGTCAGTATTCACTGCATTAACTAACGTGTAGAACAGGGATGTTGGGAGGTGAGCAGCACAAAGCCTAACTTGTGTTTGTTTTTCTAGGTTCTTAGCTGAGAAGTGTGAGAAATATTTCATCAGATCTTTGGATTAATGTATGCAAACAGCATGAACTACTTTGCTTTGAACTGAATTTTATAGAGCAAAGTTGCCCCTTGGCGCCACCTATATCAACACCACTTAGGCTACAGTAGAAACAATGATGCTTTGTTTGCCATATTCAATGGACTGCTGTTCCTCACCCGGATAAAGAGCAGACAGACATTAGAAATCTCCCTGTCTCTACTGTCAATCTAGACTCAGGCCCAGGCATAGGCTCAGGGGCATTGTTATAAATTACGATGGCCACAGACAACTCGTCTGTGCAGTGAGTCTGTCTCTAACCTCATTTTCCACTGCAACCTCTCGACGCTTGCTCCTTTGATGTACGCCACCATTATGCCTAATGGCCTTCAGCTCGTACAGGCTGTTGAGGCTTCATTAGGAGCTGATCAGGTGGCTTGGAGAACGGACATGTTCCTAATAAATCAATGCCAAAGCCAAAGGAGTCTGTAGAGAGACTTGAACCATATGAGTCTCGGATCATCACGTCATGTATATGAATCCAAGCTCATAGCTTGTATGATAGCTTGCCAGCGAATCATGACTTGTCCATGAAATGTCAGTATCTACTAGCAAATCTGCTCCTTAGCCTTTACTATTGACTTTCCAAATTGATGGCTGTCGTCTTGATCTACCACAATGACACAGCTCAACAAGCCTAATACAAATATAAGAGATTGCCACACCACTTTCTTTGATTGGATCAGCACCAGCCACTACATCGGCCTCTTTTTTTTTTTGGAAAGGGAATTGCTTAAGGATTTCCTTCCAGTGTATCCTGGGGACAATTAGCGTACCAGTCAGCAAAACAAAGTCTGTCCATCTAAACCAATTACACTGCCTTAGTGGAGGCAACACAAGCCGGTGGCAGGGCGGATGGCTCCTGTACTGATTAACTGGCAGACACATTGACCTTTGGTGCCCCCTGAACTCCCTTAGGGGAAAACCACTGTCATAAGCGATAAATCCAGCCCTTGCTCCAGTTCAGCTTACGCAACATCCCATTAGACAAGTGGTGAGCATGGATAATAACATAAACATGGCTCCTGCTCCACTGAACTTTGTTGTGACTGTTTATATTATGATCAGATCAGAGAGTGATACAACTTGGAACCACACAAAAGGGACTAATCGTGATGCGATTAGAAGTTCAGAGGAAGTCTTTTAGGATCTGGATTCGCTTTTGTCTGGAAGATTCAGGGATTTCAATAATAATGTGATTAGTCAGCTACACTTCTCCGAGACTCGATTAATAAGGCTTTCTCCGAAGAACGTGCAATAACGAGGTATTATAAAGTAAATCTCATTTATCATTTGGATCTTTCACTGGAAATTTCTTTAGACGGAAATAACTAATATCAATAACACTGCGCTATCATTTTGTTGTTTATTGTACCTTTAAATAGTGTCACATTTTTGTTTACGATTTATGGACGTCAAGAGATTATACTAATACAAAGTAGGTCATAATATCACATTAAAAAATGTTTTGTATCTTGAAAGGAAAATTGTCCAACATGTTATTGTGTCTCTTTCTTCCTGCACAGAAGACACACATACCCTTATTGTGTTTAATTCAATAACAAACTCCATTCTTCAGGGCTTCTGTAACCGAATCAGAGGGACAACAGGATCCATTATTACCCTGAGGAATGAGAAGGTTCTATCCTTTACGTCCGTCATTGAAAATCCGCATTTTGCCTTTTCCTCTTGCCTTTGATAGATCCCTTTGCTCCTGCCACCATTACACATGTCAAGTTGTAACAAAATTTCCACAAGCTGAAGCACAGGTTAGAATTAAGAACCATTATCCTGAATCGTATTTGAAAATGTCAGAACAAAGCGGGAGGTGTGCCGTTGTTCTGGCTTCGGACCCTGTTTGACATCCTAGGCACTGATTGCATTATATTAATGTTTCAATTAGACTGAATGTTATTGCCCTTTGACTGGGGATCAAAGCTGAGGCTCCTGAACACAGAGATCATCAGATTAGACAGGGCGACAGATACATAGCTAAAATAATCAGTCAAGGGTCCTTGGAGGGTCATGCGATGCCTGTTAAGAAACTACAATCCTTTCATGTTGATCTGATAGCAGTGTTATTTCAGTTGTAATAAAGGACATCTGTAAGGGATGCTGGATACGGCCAGCATTTTAAAAATGATGTATTACGATTAGGCTTTCTGCTAACTGTTTCGGCTCTATGAAGAAGTACATTGCTTCTGTTTAAACAATGGCATAGCTTAAATATTTGTGAAAAATAAAGCTTATCAATATTACTGTTGGTATTGGTCCAGCATGCACTCGAACATGGACAATTCCTTTCTCTGGGTCCTACAACTCATGAGTCAGGTGCAATTCATAACACCATGCACTTAATTTTAATGACTTTGCTCTGCACACTCAGGTGGGCACTCGTGCTCTCTTTAAATAGTGTGTGTTTATATTCCTGGAGTGCGTTTATTCCAGGGACATAGCTGTTTTACTTCTGTACAATAAATAGTTAAATGGTAAAATATTAGTAACCATATCTTAAAAATAAACAAATAGCTTTAGAAATTCTTCCCAAAATCCTTTGGCCCAGAGACTCGTTTTGCCCGGGGACTGAAAGTGATGGACGGAGACTTACTGGGCTTCACAGCAGAAAACTGAACCACAAACATAGGGTAATCCAATTTCCATGCACCGTAGATCACAGAGGTGCAGGGATATCGTGATGTTTTAAAGTACTAAAGAGCTCTTGTAATGTGGTTCTACAGTCGCATACTATATAATGAATGTTGGTCATTACATACCGGATCTATCAGTCACAGATGGCTCCCTGTAATACGATGGGAATCTCACAGGGTTCCCATAAAAGAGCAGGATCACTCGAGCAGCATGTTCTCTCTGTATTTTAACTCTATGGAGTGCACAGAATGGGACCTCTGGTGTTTTATCATTACAATAGCATCACATGCATAATTAAGGACATTTCAACGATGCACATCGCCACATTTTACATTTACATTTCTGTCATTAAGCAGACACACTAATCGAGAGTGACTTGTAATTTATGTCAATTTATACAACTGAACAATTTAAGGTTAAGGGCCTTGCTCAAGGGCCCAGCAATGGCAGCATGGTGGACCTGGCATTCAAACTCATGACTTTTCAATCAGTAGTCCAATGCCTTAACCACTAGGCTACCACATCCCCAAATCCACATCGTGATGCATCATATCAAGATGTATCGGTACACCTCTACTATTAGTAGTAGTTGACTTTAAAAACAAAGTCAATGGAGCTTATATCTTAATGATTATTCACAGAAACTGGCTCTACTTTGGTTTCCATTCATGTTTTATTGTATTCAAAGAGATAAGAAATATAAGGCTATCCTTGGAAAAGTATATATATGCATTTCTAAGCTAATGTCTTATGATTCTTAGCTAATGTCTTCTGAGTTTCTGTCTTATTGTAGCGCAATCTCAATTCACACGAAGTGTGTGTCGTTCCTTCAGACACCTCCTCATCCCAACATGCCTCCCATTAGGCAGGTGATCCATCACACTCCAACTATCTCTGTCCTGCACTCAGACAAAGCCTGAGCCTGTCGCCTCACCCATCCGATGTTAACACACAGACTCGAGAGCTGCGGCCGAGAGGGAAGTGCTCCCTTGTCAATTTAACGCCATTACGCAGGGTGCGAGCTTAGTGGCTGTCAGGAACACTTCACACTCACTCCTGCTCTCAGATAAACAGCTCTGTAACCAATGAGTAGGACAAAATCTATGGCAAGACACAGCAACAGAATAAAATAATAACAAAACCCAAAACAGGAAATTGGTCAAAGTAGCAGATGAGCTCAGCGTTAATTATAGTTGAAGTGGAAGTTGTAGAAGTCAAAACAATTTAGAATAACTTACACAAGTCTTCAGGATGTTGTTATCTCAAGGTCTGCTTACCAGTTTGTGCCATTTCTATATTAGCTCCTGGTTACACGTGCGTAACTCAAATCTGACTATGGCCACATAAATAATTACTGTTTAATAGAATTTTATTGACCTTCAGTGCAAAGTGCAAACCAAAACGTTTGTAGTATGCATAAAATAATAAGGTCCAATTCACAAGATTCTTATTTTGTTGCTTTTATTTTAGATTAGGTCTCCTTTTATGTTAGAGGTTAAGCACACAGTCTATATGTAAATAAGTTGGATAAACAAACATCCCACAGTTTGCTGAATTTTATTGTAATTTATGTGAATAGGCCCCTTTTAAGCTTATTTCTAACATAACAGATTTTGATTTTACAATCTTAAGTATTCAAAAGAACGGGTTAGGAAACTGCTTAACGCACGTGGTAATAACAAGCATGTATACATTGCATGTACTCTGTGGACTCTGGCGTCACCTGGTGGATGATGACAACGCTGCAGCTCAAAACCTGCTTAGTAACACTGGGGTGCAAATACCAAGTTAAGTTTGAAATAATTGTAACATTTATGGCAATACAAAAATCAACAAGCAACACTGGTTGCTTAATCTTTAACTAATGACCAAAATAAAGCAAATTCAAATAACAACAGTGACACTCTATTGTTTTATTGGATCACTGAGCAAGCCTCTAGACCAAGAGGGTCAAGTTGTTGGGCGACTTTTGTTTTTGGTCCAAACATAGGGCCGAAATTGTCCAAAGTCAAATAATACATTAGACTGGAAATGTATAAATATAATCCAAGCACATGTGGGAGCCCCAGTTTCAGCTTTTGCCATGTTATGGAAGGAGAATCTAAATAACTAGACACAAAAGGACCCCCAATATGGTGATATCCAAATTCAAGCATTTATTAGTAATACAGGTTACATTGTGAAAAACATATTGATTTGTACACATACATCTTTAGTGACTATTTGATTATTTTCTTTTCAGTCACATATATTGGATATTGGATATTCATGATCTCACCTTCACGACAGCTCTTGCCCAGTTTCTCCACCCAATTTCATCTTCACAAATCATTTATCATTATATACTTTCCATTATTTTTGAGAACTTTTCTTCAAGTTGCTGAAGCTTTTTGTACTTTTCGGTTTCGGTCTCTTCATCTGGCAGTGAAAGCCATATAGGTTGCTGGTTTCCTGGCAAAATGGTCCTAATAAACTGCCTGTTTTCTGTCGGTTGTGTATTAAACATAATGTTCATTTGCACCACAATCTCCATTTTTATCTTATTTTTACTTCTAATGTGGGTAACCATTTTTCTTCGCGGTTCACTATTGTCAATTCTCTCTAGCCATTTTAGGTCATTTTCAAACTCCTTATCAAACTGCACACACTTTTCTAGAGCATTATGGATTCGACTTTGCATTTTCCTAATCCAGGTATGTCTTTCCTTCATATTACTAATAATCTGATATTTCTCAGATCCATTTCTATTCCCTTCCACCATCTCCTCGATGTTCTTCAGCAGCTCTGAGACTTGAGTACCATCTCCATTCTCCTTAATGTTAAGACAGTAATACCTGTTCCCACATTTCTCTAGGACCTTCTCTAGTCTCTGGTCTTTTGACTGGATAAACTCCTCAATCTTCTTCTTCTGCAGCTCATCAGAAACAGTGAAAAGGATCATGGTGTATCTCTGATATCTCATTCCAAAAATCTCCTCCCTCTTCCTGAGTGTCATTTGTGTTTTATCTTCACTAAGCACTTTGTCTTCTAAGTACTTTAAAGGTATTACTAGGAGAAAGGCTTGTGGTTCCAAAGTCTCGCTCAATTCCTCTAGAGAAAGTTCAGGAGAATCGAGGTCCACCTCCATTACCTTTATCCCAGCTATAACCTGTGTGCTCTCACTCTGTTGGGTGACTGAAGCTGTAGATGCCGCTGCATTACTTATTTCGACTTTGCCAATGATCATGTTTTTTGCTGCAGTATTAGTAGATTTATCTCCCCCAAACAGCACCAACTTCAGTTCTGTTGTGATAATTAACTCTGGGGGGGGGAAAGGTTATGTATTTTTACTCAAACAGAAGTAGAAGAACTTAGAATATAATGTTTCATAGCTAAGCATCAGGACCACAAAAAAGATTCTCATGTAGCACACACTAATTTACATTTTAAAAATACATTCTGTAGTAAAACCATACACTTACCATTATTTGTACATAATTGAAGTGATTTTTTTTCCAATATTTCCTTTTTAAAATCTTCCAGTTCTTTTTTTCTCTCACATGCTTTACATATTGCTAAAAAAAAGCATTTAATTGAACATGTTTGAACATTTGTGAACATACAGGAATGAATAAAGTGTAAATCATTTTTATTATATATACAGATGAGAGGTCATACAGTATATGTCTTGTACTTTGGCTAAGCTGGTATTGTAAGTTGCTTTATTTTACTCTTTTAGTATTTTTACATCATTACACCTACCAACATCAAATTCAGATGCATCCTCTTCTTCCTGGCTTCCAGATAGCTGTTGATGTAGTGAATAGTGAATATGAATTTGAATGAATGGTCTGTATTAATACACCATGTCTTCTAGGCATTTGAAATAATAAAAAATGAAATGGTGTAAGACTGCATACTATATAAACAAATTCAGAAGGAAAATGAAAGGAAAGGAACAAACAGAAGAAATGAATCAAATGCGTCCATGTTTTTTGTGGCTTAAGTGTTTCCTTTACTCAACTTTGTGCTAGAACTTTGTTCACCTTTTCTCTCTCATTTCCACAATGTTATCAGAATATGTCCATTGTTTAAAGCACTATTTCAAACTGAATTTAATTGAACTGAATTTACCTTCTTTGCCTGATGGTAGTTTTTGTACCTAATTAAATAAACAAAGTAAATATACTCTGATAGCAGAATAGTTCTAAGAAATGATATAAACCCACCATGAAAAACAAAAAAGTTTCATGCAGCAGTTGAACTCTTGAATGACAGTGCAGTAAGGATTAATATATTATTATGCAGAAATACTAATCAGTCTGTGCATAATACATACTATCCTTTCTTGTGGAAGTCGTGGCCTAATGGTTAGAGAGTCTGACATGTAACCCTAAGGTTGTGGGTTCGAGTCTTGGGCCGGCCACGACTGAGGTGCCTTTGAGCAAGGCACCGAACCCCCCAACTGCTCCCCGGGCGCTGCAGCATAAATGGCTGCCCACTGCTCCGGGTGTGTGTTCAGGGTGTGTGTGTGTGTTCACTGCTTTGTGTGTGCACTTTGGATGGGTTAAATGCAGAGAACAAATTCTGAGTATGAGTATTCTGAGTCACCAAACTTAGCCATATGTCACGTTACTTCACTTTCACTTTGATTTTTCTGGTGAAACACCGTAGCTTTTCGCACTGTTGGACAATTTTTTAGTACTTTGTGTTTTTTTTTTTTTAAAACTTTGACTAAACACCACCCTTTATTCAAAGGTATTCAAATATACAAATTTAGAGTAAAGATGAAATCAAATGTATGAACTTTTTTTGTAATTTATAAAATATTATATACCTTTGTTTTTATCTGCATTTGAATGTGGTCAGTTGCTTTGGTATTTTTATAGCAGTGCAGTAATCCCTGATCTTCATTGAACAGACAGTCGACTGTTACCATAAATGAATCATTTATCTAATTTATCAGTGATAATGTTGTAGCAGAGCCACATAAGGTGACACAATGTCTAAATGCCTAAATGTTGCATAGAGTAAGCATTACCTGATTGTGTACACAGGTAATATATTCTGTTTCATTTGTGTTGCCCCGTTTACCGCTCTCGCGAGACCGCGCCGATGACGTCACACGACATCGCCTCACTTACGGGTTTTTCCCCCCATATAAGGAAGCGGGCTGACGGCGTTCGGGGTGGTGAGTTTAATGGCGATTGGTGCACCAGCTGATATTGTAAGGAGTGTTCGCGATTTCTGTGTGGATTATTGGTGGTGTTGTTTGGCGTTGAGAGACTCATTGTGGAATATTCCTCCCTTTATTGGATTATTCACCTGTGAGGTCGCTATTACACCCATCCATAAGCCGGACTTCCTATCACGTCACTACATCCGGTGAGATTGTGCCATATAAGGACATTTACACTCACCGAGGACTTAAAGCGCGCGCACACACACACAC
Source organism: Tachysurus fulvidraco (assembly GCF_022655615.1). Lineage (NCBI taxonomy): Eukaryota > Metazoa > Chordata > Actinopteri > Siluriformes > Bagridae > Tachysurus > Tachysurus fulvidraco. The sequence goes on from NC_062543.1 coordinate 13,189,930, forward strand.
ACACACACACACACACACACACACACTCCTCACGCTTTGGGTTTTTGGGTATTTTTTTTTGTATATATTTGTAAATATAAATTTTGTACAATACACTTTGGTTTGTTTATATTGGTGTGTCTGTCTGTTTCCTGGTATAATTATTGTATTAGGGAGTGGTATCCCAGCTATTCGTGTACGGTTTAGGTGTAATGTACACGTGGACCGTTACAGGGTCCATTCATTCACTTTAACTGCCCGGTTAGATTTATGTTGGTTTAAATTTTGCTATTAGTCTAAATTCTAATAAGTCTATATTGCAGGGGGAACAGGAAATGCCACGAGGGGATACAAGACATGAATCATGAAACAAGACATGAATCAAAACATGAATCATGAATCAAAACATGGTTATTTCAAACATTTTATCACATTTTCCTTACAGAATTTGTGTGCTCACTAAGGTCATATCTTCAGTTATTTTAAAATAAAAAATTAAAGTCTATATTGCAGGGAAATAGGAAATGACGCTAGGGGCAGAGACAAGACATGAATCAAAACATTAATCATGAATCAAGACCTGAATCAAAACACGGTTATTTCAAACCTTTTGTCAAAAAAAATGAATTATTTTAAATCAACAATAAATTGAAATTGACACTGAGGGCACGTGACTACAGTTCACAGCAGAATAACTACATCTATTTGGTTATCGTGTACAAAACTGTCAATAAACCGCAGCCAGCCACTAGGGGTATCAGTAACACTTTCTTCCCTTTTGACGCCAAGTTACATCATGACTCAAGGGCAACTGCTGTCTGGTAACTATATATTAGCCTATTTAGTTGGCTATACGAGTGAAATTAAAATGAACGTGTTAATCTTCGTGTCAGAGCCATTGACATAACTTTGAATTAAAAACCTTTTAGCTGCTGATGACTGATGAAGTTAACATATATATTGTGTGTGTGTGTGTGTGTGTGTGTGTGTACAAATAACAGATATTTGTATGTAACATAGTAATATATGACTAGAACGGTACATTTCCTAAAGAAAATGTGAATGTGCTTGCACGTGACGTCAGTTCCCCTCATCGTTCTGAGTGTTTTATGTTGTGTATGATAATATGATCTCACATAATACGATATAACTTGTACGACTATATAGACGATATATTTCAACCGCACATATTTCATGCATGAATGCATATAGCTGCAAAAAGAGCCTACCTCCACTGTTCCCCACAATGTCTGTGCTGAAACACATAATACAGAAAAAAACATTTATTTATTTATTTGTTTGTTTGTTTATTAATTAAAGATAAATTATATTTTTAATGATTCAGTTTTTAAACAGATGAAGTGGACAATCTAATAGATCTAATATCATCTACATTTTTTATAAATTCCTACATTTTAATAATATTAACTGATAAACGATCGCCAATAAACAAAATTCAGTAAAAATTTTTTTTGATAATGTTATTTGTAGGCACACAATATTGTACAACTTCTTATATTTAACAATTTTTCTGAAAATGTGTATACTTACCAAGCACCTGGTGAATTTTAGCTTCATGCCTTTTTATCATAGAGTCTGTAGTAGTTGTTACAGTTACATCACTCTCAACCTTGTAGTCAATTTTTCCTATTGCGGCACATTTTATTTCATAATCAGTGCCTTCTTCAAGATTCGTCAGTGTAACACTCTCATCAATCATAGTCTGAGATTTCCAGCTATTCTCTTGTTTCATTTTGTGAAGTAGTTGCATCTTCAGTGTAGCAGCACACAAAGAGCTCATCTTTAGCTTTATGCTGTTATCTGTGACATATTCAACAGTTGGAGGTTTTGGTTTTGATGGAGGAACAAAACGGGTAACTTCAGTGCCTCCATTTTCATATATTAGAACACAGGAGCCGGGTTTATCTGGTGTTTGAGGCACACTCTCAACAATAAACCTTGTGTTTTTGTTACTTTTATTTAAAATGATCAAATCCTTAAAAATCTTCAAATTATTCTTCATGCACCTGAGCTCCTCAAGGGTCCATGATTTTTCCTGAAGATGTAGACTGAGTGTGTTTTCACTGGGTTTTGTTACTGTTGAAGGTTTCAGGTACTTCTCTTGTTGGGTCAGGAGAGGCTCTGGGTGCTGAAGACAGGTAAAAGTGTAAGAAACCAGATTCTCCACTTTCAAGTCTAACAGTAATTTGTCTCTATCAGCATCCACTTCTGCTCCAAGTTCCTTGAGCTGCTTTAGCAGTGCTTTTATTTGGTTAGATTTTTCTTCTTTCATTATTATCCACTGCAGGACATCACGGCTTCTAAAAGGAGACTTCTCGTGGGCTTCTAGAAGTTCACTTAGGTCTTTTATATCTGTTTTACCTCCTCGGATTTCTGGCAGGATGGACTGTAGTTTGATCATGAAATCTTGTTTATACTCAGTACAGAATTTCTGAAAGTCCTGAACTTGATTGTGAAATGTGCCAAATGTTTTTGCCACTGTGTCGTCCATCAGGTCACCACATCTCATTGATGTGACATTTAAATCCTCAATTACAGATTCCACAGCTCTAATTAGATCTGTAGAGATGTTTCTTTGAAATTTGGCTGCTCTTGAGTCCAGTTTATCCAGAGGATAAAGCCAAACTTTAACAGGAACTGCATGTTCTCCATTTTCTCCAAGCATCTTTGGAAGATCACGATAAACCTTCACAGCACCTTCAAACGTTGTTGGATTTGAGGACAACTTGAAATCACCATAAAATGTACAATTCATTTCTACTGCAGCCTTTTCATTTTCATTCATGTTTAACTCTACCTGTGCCCCAGCAGAACAAAGGATCTTTAGCTTGTCAGCAGCAATTTTTACATCTCCCTGTACATCTTTTGTCTCATCAGACAAATTCCTCTCTTTATCAAATACAAAGTAGGCATCTGCTCCATACAAAACTGCTGTAACCACATGTGTTGCTATATCAGGATCAAACAGCTCTTGGTGATGGTTTTGTCTTAGTTTCAGATGTTCCATAGTCAACTGCTCGAATTTGGTGGTTGTCTTATAATGCAGCGTCAACCTTTGTTGTATAAATGACATTTTAGTGTCATTGAAATATCTGGCTGCACCACTAACATTGACAATCCCACACAAAAGACTCAGTTTCAGTTCACCATTAACTTTCAGTTGGTTAGATTTTTCTTCAATTGTGTCTGAAGTTGCAACTGTGAACTCTGTGGTATGTTGCGAACGAACATCTTTGTTATGCTGCAGCTGTTGTTGATCCCAAAGTGTTATTCCTGTTAGCAAAATAATAATAGATTAGTTCATCAAAACTTTGTTTGTAGAAAATGATGCTTAGAGTGTGATTAAATTCTTTGTTCTGGTCTCATACGTGACAATAGTAAAAATCTATCCTAAACAGCATGTGTGTATTCAATAAAACAAAAAGTCTAAATAATTGAATATTGTTATACCTGGTACTATTGAATCATTTCTGCAGTCGTACAGCATTCCCATCTGAAGCGGCCTCCCCAGGGCTGCAGTTTCTATTATACGTTCTCGTACAGAAGCCATGTTCAAGGAGGCTGACTTTTGACATTCAACATCAGCTCAATCTTTAAAAATAACAAATCTGTAGGAAAAGTAGACAATACAATGCAAATTAAGACAATACAGAAAGAATAACAAGCTACCTAAGAAAAATTTTGCAGACCTATAAGAGATGAATGGTCATTTTTTAATGCCTATGTAATTTTCCCCCACTTGAAGCTAACTTAATGATTATGCCATGAAACAATGAAATAAAAAAAAACTTCAGCCAAATGCTAGTTTGTTACAAGTACTTATAATGTACTTATGCTTACATCATGTACAGGAAATGTGTAAGTTAACATATTTCATATTCAGATAAAATAAAGATATTTAAAGTAGCATGTAAGCTTAAATGTGCAGTTTGCAATTTTACAGCCTGGCCATCACTCGTACTTCCACTTTCGTATTTCCACATTTCCTCTGTTGCCATAAAGATGTAAACACAAAATTCAAAGTAATTTCCTGCTATAGCACAAAGCAAGGTTAGATAGTATCAATAGCATTTCTTTAAAATATTGACTCAGTGCAACTTATGACATCCAAGTGACAGATATAACAGCAACAGGACAGAAAAAATAAATATATAAAAATATACTATAAAACTTTGAAAGGCCTGAAGACTGCAGTCCACCAATGGTCACTAGCAAATTCAACCGAACTTGAGCAGTTCTCTAAAGTAGAGTGGGCAAGAATTGAGAAGACCAGATGTGAAAAGTTGGTAGAAACGTATCCCAACAGACTAAAGGTTGTAATTAAAGCCAAAGGTAGTTCAACAAAATAAAAATGCTGTTAAAGCTTTCACTTGGATGTTATAAGCTGCACTTATATCATCCAATGTATCCCACACACATCCCACACCCATAGCCATCCCATTATCATTTTATATCTGAAAACAAAATGATATCACATAGATACCTGTCAAGATACTGACTGATGCAGGCGTTACAGTAAACCAAAAAAACAAACCTACAATTACAACACTTCAACTAGCACTTATTTCCTTATCTTTTGCATTTAAAAAAAAAACAAAAAAAACTTTGACATATTTCATTGTAACTTTGAACAAATGTTTTTTCTCATGGTTTCTTAAATATTTAACCTAGTGAGCCAGCATTAATGTATTCAATATTAGAGATTTAAGCACTTACATACGTTAATCTGTATAAGGGCGTCTGCCAATTGCTGTTAATGTAAATGTAAATTACGCTTTGCAGGAAGTTACATATTGTCCCTAAAAGCCTTAGAAATCTGTCTGACTATCAAAATATATATCAGGCCATCTTATTATCCATAGTATTAAATAACCCCACTATACAGCATACAATAGTAAATGGTTTATCAGACATACAACAATTAATTGTAAGTGACAGGAAACAGGAAACTCTACTTCCTGATTAAAGGATATCAGAATTACATGGTATCGGAATAAAAAAAAAGGCTAAACCAATATCACACACAGACACACACACAAAGACACACACACACACAGACGCACACAAAACACAGCAAACTTACTAGATGTCTTTCGAACTGTCCTTTAGAGCATCTGTACCTTTTACTTTCATTACCATTTGTGTATTGAGTTCTCTCTTAACCCTCTCACTGCCAGATATCTTAAATTGCCTTAAAGAATGAAAACTACAGATTCCTTTAACTCTTCAAGTCTCACATTTAAATACCTCTTCCTGTGTCTCATGCTCAGTTGGTTTAGACTCTTCCGCACCAGACTGTTGGTTTTAAGCAACATCCTTATGTTGTTCACTGTCTATTAACATTTTATCTGCTTTATGAAGATTGTTTAAATAACTCTGTACACCTTGAACAGTGTCTTGCTCTTTCAGCTTGATGCCTTGAACCATCTGATGCTCATTTTTCTCAAATTAATTCTTTATTCTTCTCCACATGTTTAATCTCTCTTTCCTCCACTTCTGCTTGTGATTCCTGTATCTGTGTATAATCCTGAACTGTCTTCTGATGTCCCTCATATGAAAATCTATTTTTCTCTAATTTACTATTTGTAGCTTTAGATATGGTGCCTTTTTGCTTGGTGAGATGTTCATTGTTTTTCAAGTCTATGTTTTAATTCCCTTGCTTTTGATTGCCTCTACCTGTTGGTGTTCCATTTCTTCTGATTTCCTGTCTAATTCCAGATAAGGTTTTGTCTTATGGAATTTTCCATTCCCTTTAAAAAAGCATAAACATATGTGAGACACACTAATAGCAAAACAGACATAGAGACAGACTGATTGTTTGTTTTATTGATTAAATCTATCACACTGTGTTTGCATATTCTTCTTCTTCATCATCTTCTTCTTCTTCTTCTTGTTTTTTCTCCTGTGAAAATAGTAAAGGACATTATGTTGGACATTTGTGTCTAATTCCCATCTAATTTCGGTTTTCTTCCAGTTAATTTTTACCTGTTTTAACTGTGTGCCCTTCAGTTCCAGGATCTCATCCTTCATTTTCATCAAGTGTTTGTGTTTTTTCTTACAGAAGTCCGTCTTTCTCCTCAAGCTTTTTTTTTTTTTTTTTCTGCTAACTCATTTTTCTGTTGCTCCACTATGATTATCGTGTCCTGTAGTTGTCTCTCTTTGTCCTACAGCTCCTGTCCCAGTGTGTCCAGTTTATTTGTACTGGTTTCCAGCTCTTTATCTGTGTTCTTCAGCTGTGTTTCTTTCTCCTTCAGCAGTTTGTTCAGATTCTCTAGTTGTGTGTTTTTTTTCATCCACGTGTCACTGACTGTCTTCTAACTCTTTAATTGTTTTGTCCAGTTCATCTCTTGTTTGTTTGAGCTGTTTCTCTTTCTCTTCCAGTGTCTTGTCCTTCTGCAGTGTTTGAGTATTTTTTGTCAGAAGTTTGTCTTTCTCCTGAAGTTGCTCATCTCCTTTTGTGAGTTTATTTTTACTGGTCTCCAGTTCTTTCACCTCACTCACCAGTTGTGTTTTTTTTTTTTGTATTCCAACTGCTCCAAAAGATCTGTTTTTTTTCCTCTAAATCAGTTTTCTGTTTCTCTTATATGACCATCAACACCTTGAAACACTCTAAATTCTCTTCATCTTTCTCTGTTATATTACGATTTCCTCACCAATTTCTATTTTCAGCTGTTTATTTCTCTCGTGTGATGTATATTTTCTTTCCTGTGTTTCATTACTCAGTATCATTTTCTTTGGTTTTATATTTGTATCATTAAGTCCTTCATCTTCCCCGCCACACATTGTATTTTTCACACAGAGAAACAGACTATTTATCATATATTTAATATGCCGCAGCGCCCATAATGTATCTGTCCGCACCTCTGTCTCTATGGAACCGGGCAGGAATCAAGCGCGTCTCTCCTGGAGTTCTTAGTCGAGCATGCCACTTGTCAGCCAATCAAAAAAAGAGGCTACACAATAGCCAATCAGAAAATAGTACTATCTGGGTACGATTTAATGGAACAACCAATTAAAAAAAGCATATCCTGGAATTGTTCAGCATCATCCTCATTCACCCACAGAGAAAACCACTGGAGCTGAGAGCATCACTTTGAGCACAGAGTAAGTCATGATCTCAAGTAGTCTAGGCCAGTGGTTCTCAAACTGGGGGCCCTGAGATGGTACCAGGGGGCCCCGGTTTTATGACGTTTTATAATGAATTTATCATAAATTCTGTGTAATTAAATCTCAGAAAAATAAGGCTACTAACCAACAGCACTACATTGTATAATTTAATATGCTTTGTTTAATTCAAATATTAAGTTTTGGAATGTTTTATGTCATAAATTTTCTTTTGGGGGGGGGGGGGGGCAAGTAGGGATGCACTGTATACAAGGGGCCAAACGCCGAAAAAGTTTGAGAACCACTGGTCTAGCCATATTTTCATTATCACAGGATGACTGACATTTTGTCACATTACACATCTCTCTCCAAATAGGCTTAATAATTTTATTAGCAATAAATAAATTAAAGTGTATTGCATCGTCGATGTGTCTGTCTTCAAAACTTGAGAGCCCTGCAAAGGTAATGGGTCAGAGTAGCAGATGAGCTCAGCTTTAATTATAGTTGTAGAAGCCAAAACAATTTAGATTAATTTGCACAAGTCTTCAGGATGTTGTTATCTGCTTTCCCAAGGTTATTCATTTGTTGTTTTTTTTTCTTTTCGATTAGGTCTCCTTTTATGTTAGAGGTTAAGCACACAGTCTATATGTTAATAAGCTGGATAAACAAACATACCACCGTTTGCTGAATTTTATTGTAATTTATGTGAATAGGCCCTTTTAAGCATATTTCTATGCGTGGTAATAACGGCCGTGTATACATTCAGACTGTGGACTGTGGCGCCACCTGGTGGATGATGACAATACTGAAATAATTGTAACATTTATGACAATACAAAAATCAACAAGCAACACTGATTGCTTTATCTTTAACTAAGGACCAAAATAAAGAAAATTCAAATACCAACAGTGACATTCTATTGACCAAAAGTTGACCCACTTTCCCTGTGTCTCGCACAAAAAAAAAAACTCTTCTGTACATCGCTCTGGACTGATGTACATATAAATGTAATGGAAGAAGAATCTTAATAACTAGACACAAAAGGACCCCCAATATGGTGATATCGAAAATCAACCATTTATTAGTCATGCAGGTTACATTGTGAAAAACATACTGATTTATTAATGGATGGTAGATTTTTTTTTTATATTATTTCCACATATATTTAGTGATTATTTGATTATTTTCTTTTCATTCACATATATTGGATATTGGATATTCATGATCTCTCCTTCACGACAGCTCTTGCCCAGTTTCTTCACCCAATTTCATCTTCACAAATCATTTATCAATATATGGCTTTCCCATTATTTCTGACAACTTTTTGTCAAGTTGCTGAAGCTTTTTGTACTTTTCAGTTTCGGTCTCTTCATCTGGCAGTGAAAGCCATATAGGTTGCTGGTTTCCTGGCAAAATGGCCTTAATAAACTGCCTGTTTTCTGTCGGATGTGTATTAAACATAATCTTCATTTGCTCCGCAATCTCTATTTTTACCTTATTTTCACTTCTCATGTGGGTAACTGTTTTGCTTTTCTCACTACTCTCTCTTACCTGTACAGATTTTAGGTCACTTTCAAACTCCTTATCAAACTGCACACACTTTTCTAGAGCATTATGAATTCGACTTTGCATTTTCCTAATCCAGGTATGTCTTTCCTTCATATTACTAATAATCTGATATTTCTCAGATCCATTTCTATTCCCTTCCACCATCTCCTCGATGTTCTTCAGCAGCTCTGAGACTTGAGTACCATCTCCATTCTCCTTAATGTTAAGACAGTAATACCTGTTCCCACATTTCTCTAGGACCTTCTCTAGTCTCTGGTCTTTTGACTGGATAAACTCCTCAATCTTCTTCTTCTGCAGCTCATCAGAAACAGTGAAAAGGATCATGGTGTATCTCTGATATCTCATTCCAAAAATCTCCTCCCTCTTCCTGAGTGTCATTTGTGTTTTATCTTCACTACGCACTTTGTCTTCTAAGTACTTTAAAGGTATTACTAGGAGAAAGGCTCGTGGTTCCAAAGTCTCGCTCAATTCCTCTAGAAAAAGTTCAGGAGAATCGAGGTCCACCTCCATTACCTTTATCCCAGCTATAACCTGTGTGCTCTCACCCTGTTGGGTGACTGAAGCTGTAGATGCCGCTGCATTACTTATTTCGACTTTGCCAATGATCATGTTTTTTGCTGCAGTATTAGTAGATTCATCTCCCCCAAACAGCACCAACTTCAGTTCTGTTGTGATAATTAACTCTGGGGGGGGGGAAAGGTTATGTATTTTTACTCAAACAGAAGTAGAAGAACTTAGAATATAATGTTTCATAGCTAAGCATCAGGACCACAAAAAAGATTCTCATGTAGCACACACTAATTTACATTTTAAAAATACATTCTGTAGTAAAACCATACACTTACCATTATTTGTACATAATTGAAGTGATTCTTTTCCCAATATTTCCTTTTTAAAATCTTCCAGTTCTTTTATTTTCTCACATATTTTACCTACTGTTAAAAAAAACATATAACTGAACACGTTTGAACATTTGTGAACATACAGGAATGAATAAAGTGTAAATCATTTATAAAGATGAGAGAACATACAGTATATGCCTTGTACTTTTGCTAAGCTGGTATTGTATGTTGCTTTATTTGACTGTTTTAGTATTTTTACATCATTACACTTACCAGCATCAATTTCAGATGCATCCTGTTCTTTTTGGGTTCCAGATAGCTGTTGATATAGTAAAGAATTTGAATGAATGGTCTTTATTAATACACCATGTCTTATAGGCATTTGAAATAAATAAAAACAATTAAATGGTGTAAGACTGCATACTATATAAACAAATTTAGAAGGAAAATGAAAGGAAATGAACAAATAGAAGAAATGAATCAAATGCATCCATGTTTTTTGTGACTTAAGTGTTTCCGTACTCACCTTTGTGCTAGAACTTTGTTCACCTTTTCTCTCTCTTTTCCTAAATGGTATATCCTAAAAATCAGAATATGCCCATTGTTTAAAGCACTATTTCAAACTGAATTTAATTGAACTGAATTTACCTTCTTTGCCCAAGGTTAGTTTTTAAGCCTAATTAAATAAACAAAGTAAATATACTCTGAAAGCAGAATTGTTCTAAGAAATGATATAAACCCACCATGAAAAACAGAAAAGTTTTCATGCAGCATTTGAGCTCTTAAAATGACTCAGTGCAGTAAGGATTAATATATTATTATGCAGAAATAATAATCAGTCTGTGTAAAATACATACTATCCTTTCTTGATTTTTCTGGTGAAACACTGTAGCTTTTAGCACTGTTGGACATTTTTTTAGTACTTTGTGTTTTTTTTAACTTTGACTAAACGACTAAACTTTGACAAATGAATTCAAATATACAAAGATAGAGTAAAGATGAATTCAAATGTATGAAATTTTTTGGAATGAATAAAAATATTATATACCTTTGGTTTTATCTGCATTTGAATGTGGTCGATTGCTTTGGTATTTTTATAGCAGTTCAGTAATCCCTGATCTTCATGGAACAGACAGTCAACTGTTACCATATTCGCTCTTGTTACAGCTCTACAGCTGTCTGGTACAACACACTCTGGATCAAACGTGTGATGAAGCACCACCAGAACAGCAGGTTTTGTGGCTTTGAAAAACATATATACAAACAATCCATACATTTCCACATTATATACAGTAAAATTATACGTTGATCCAACACATTATTTTATAAAGATCGTTAATTACCTGAAGTAGCATCAAGCTTTTTCTCTGCACTTTCAATGTCAGTTCCAGCTCGTGAAACAACAGGGCAGAAAACCAGAATGAAATCACACTCTTCCACTTTATTCACCTTCTGCAATGAGGGGATTTTCTTTTTGAGCTGAGCTATAAAGTTTACATGAGAATTCAATGTTACTCCAGTTTGAATAACGAAGTACTTGTTCCCTGACAATACACCAGCTGGCATTCCTGTGAATAAAGAGATATTGTTTCTATTATCACCAGTATAAATAATACATCATGTATTAACTGAAAGCATGCGCTTTAGATTATTGGTGTAAAGCAATGATTTTAGTCTTTGAATTTAAAATATCATGGATCGTAGTCACTTTGTTCTGTTGTACCTTTGTTCTGATAAATCTGAGATCGGTCATGGTGATCATCATGTTTTTCAGCCATGTTACCTGTCTGAAAGAAGCAAATGAATCATTTATCTAATTTATCAGTGTGATCATGTCCCAATCATTTACTTTAACTGCCTGGTTAGATTTATGTTGAGTTAAATTATGCAATTAGTCTAAATTCTAATAAGTCTATATTGCAGGGGAAACAGGAAATGACACGAGGGGACACAAGACATGAATCAAAACATGAATCAAAACATGGTCATTTTAAACCTTTTATCCCATCTTCCTTGCAGACTTCGTGTGCTCACTAAGGACATATATTCAGTTATTTTTAAAAAAAAAAAAATTAATTGAAATAAATTGAATTTATTTATTGTTGACACTGAGAGCACGTGACTACAGTTCACAGCAGAATAACAAGTGGCTGTCCTACATCTATTTTACTATCGTGTCCAAATCTGTCAATAAATTCTTCCACAACCCTTTATTTAGCATAGCAATTCTTCATATAAAACAGGTTATTATGTAGGTCCTTTAAAATTCTCTAAAAAATTAAAAAGGTTAAAAAACTGTACCGCTGGCAGCTACTAGGGGGAATCAGAAACACTTTCTTCCCTTTGGACGCCATGTTATATCTAGTCACATGACTGACTGAAGCGCAACTGCTGCCTGGTAACTATATATAAACCTATTTGTTGTCTAAGTTTATAGTTTCTATACGAACGAAATTAAAATCGTGTCAGAGCCATTGACATAACTTGGAATTAAAAACTTTTTAGCTGCTGATGATTTTATATATATATATAATATAAACATAGTAATATATGGTAATATGATCACATATAATACGATATAACTTATATCGAATAAATATATCAACAATATATTTCTACCACACATATATTTCATGTATGAATGCACATAGCTGCAAAAAGCACCTACCTCCACTGTTTTACCCAATGTCTGTGCTGGAACACAATACTTTCAGATTCACTTTGAATAAGTCGAGGATTCGACTGTTTAACAACTGTTCATATGATAGGCTAATACAAATCATGAATCTGATCTCAGTTTGCTTTAGTATTTAAAATTGAAAATAAATTTAAATTAAAATAGATTTCAAACTAATTTGGCTTGATGATGTCATACAGCATTTGGAAGAAGCTCTTATTCAGAGTAACTTACATTTTAGCTTATTTTTATACACCAGAAGGTTAAGGACCAGTAATGGCAGCTTGGTGGACCAGGGATTTGAGCTCAGCAGGCCAACACCTTAAACCTTAAACCTAAGTCTACCACAGACTACAGAGCCTGAGCTTAGATTTCTGAACACCCAGATCAAATATGTTCAACTAGCAATGTTTATTTTATTACTACCTTTTTGAAAAACTAAAAACTTGTAAGAATATTTATTATATATTTTGAATGATGAATTGAGAAATATGATGGTTATTAAACACACAATAATGCTATAATTATTAATTAATATTTGTGAATATTATAAATAGTGTATCCAAATATACAAATTTAATTTCTAGAGTTTTTTTTTTTATAAAGCTTTACAAAATTTTTGTAAAATATACTAACCATCATTTCTTTGCCTTTAATGTGAAAAAAATTGTGATGGTTCAACACTGTAATTTTTTTTTTACCTGAAGTGTAATTGGGAATCGTTTCAAAAGAAATAAAACCCAGAATGTGGAATAGTTTTATACTCCCCACTATTCTGTACACTATTCTGTGTTAAATAACACTATAACATTAGACTTGTATTATGTAGGACATCTGTGGTACAATCTATAAAATAGCTTCTATAGAAATAACATATTAAAACAAGCTGCCCAGTGAAAGAAATGATGAATATTCAGTGCTGTGGAATAAGGTGTAATAATCACTCGTTCTTGTAAGTTTTGGCACATGAAACTTTTATCATCATAACTGCAAATTTATAAAACATCCAAAAGTAACACTTTTACGAATGTCTTTTTTTCTACAGTTTCTGTTTATTTTAAACTTATTCAATATCCGATACATACTTTAGTATATTGCAAAGGCAAGAGCTTTGGAGAGTACGAGATGGACTGGGAGACAACGTTTGGAAACAGAATTCATACATATATATATATATATATATATATATATATATATATATATATATATATATATATATATATATATATATGTGTGTATATGTAATGATTTTACATCACAATAGACAAATGAAGGTGTTTATAAGCGTTTATAAGCGGTATATAATGAGATACAGAGTGACTTATCACAAGAGAAATATCATGTAATGTATTCAGTGCTGAACTGGTAGCATTCTCTAATTTATAGAGCTTTAGTGCAAGGCAAAGCTAAAACGTCTGACAGTGACAGTAAAATACAATGATTACTCATTATCTACTACATATAACACTGCAATCTATTTGTTATTATTACTATTTAGCATTGCAAACCAAGAATACAATTAATTGGAATAGGAAAAAGGAGGAAAAAGAGGATTTACATTCCTGAATATTTAGATTTGTACGGAAATAGAAAACTGTCAAGCAATTCTCAATGGATTTTATCATCTTCCTTGATCTGTCTATTCTTTCCTTCAATCTCTTCTTGCATCTTCATGCTAGAATTCAAAAAATCTCTCCAGATTCCAGACAGGAAAGTCTATATTTCAGACTTTCTCTCTGTCTCCATGCACTCTTCATTCACTTTCTGTATCACCATGTTGTCATTTAGTCCTTCAACAATTTTCCCCTCTTTTGGACTTTGCTCTGACTCTTCTTGCTCTACCTTTCCATTTCTCTTTGTTTCTTCTTTGTTCTGTTCTTTGTTTCTCATCAGTTCATTCACTGGATCATCAAGATTCTCTAGTTCATTGTTGATCTTTTTCTCAATCCCTCCAATCGAAGCTAGTGTCTTCAGATAAACCTCACTACTGTAGAAGTCCTTTACGTTTCCACCTTCCCTGTTATCTATCTTCTCCAGCAGATACTCTAAGTCCTGAGGACCAACTTTGTTGTCCTTTGTCATGAGAAAGTCACACTCGTACTCACATTTCTGTACAAGTGTCTGGACCTCCTGGTCTCCTGATTGGATAAACTCCTCAATCTTCATCTTCAGAGGTTCATTACTAACACTGAATATGATCATGGTGTGTTTCCAGAACCTCTCTACAAAGATCTCTTCCATCTTTAAAAAAGTAACTTTTAAATCCTCTACAATAACTTTGTTGTCTTCTGAAAGCTTTACAGGTATTATCAGGATCAAGGCATGGGGTCCGGGCTTAGACAAATTGATAGCTTCTTGGACATCCTTTCTTATTTTCTCCTGAGAGAGTTCAGCTGAGAAAAAGTCAGGGGTCTCCACAACAGTCACCTTTCTCCCAGCCACCTCCTCCTTCATGCTCTCAGTCTTGTGGATGACAGTGAAATCAGCTATAGGTTCATCAGTCTGGTTCATCTCGTCTCTCCCTAGGATGATGTTTTTTGATGAAGTTTTACAAGCATTTCTACCTAATAACAAATTCCTCTGAACAGAATCTGTAAAATAAAGAGTTTTCAAGAAATTGCATGCAGTGTAATGAGGATTTGGAGGCTTGTTGCAGGCTAATAGTTGCAGGTAGGGACTTCTTAAACTAGAAAATTACATTCATGTACCTTAATAATTTTTGTATTAACTTAAGCATAGATTTAGAAAATACATCACAGAATTATGAATATGAACTCTCTATTAACACTTCAGATGAATGTTATTAACATTATAGATTAACCCTTTTTCATGATATTAAATTTTGGATTAAACTTGTTTAGGTCACCTGACTAGTCAAACAGAATTCTATATATTTAAATAAAGTTGGATTGTAACTGCACAAAATATAAAAAAAATTATGGACATCTTCTTCATGGAACATAGGAAACATGGAAAAACCACTGCTTACCTATCTCATTTGTTTTTGGATCATTACTTTGGCTTTGGACCTACAGTACAGAAAATATGGCAGACTGGTTATTGTCTAAAAGCTAAATTAAAATTTAAGCCAGAGAACCTACTGTATTACTTGATTACTATTGTCAATCAACTGCAAAATTTTACATCGTTGCCTAATACAATGACTTAAGAATGAAGTTTAAATCAGTATGTTTTCAGAATGGTAAATAGTATCTTTACTTATCTTCCCTTTAGTGCCATCTAGTTGTGCTAATATTTCAGTATATTGTATTAGTACAATATCAAAGCAAAGCGTTTTACCTCACTGCCATGAGAAAACCAATTCGAAGGATTTAAGTAATACAAATAAGTCCGCATGACTCCAAAAAGAAAAAACACAACATATCAGTAACGCATGCTGTAAAACTTCACTTTTTCAAAACACTCAATGCTTTGAATTTCCCTCACTGAGATTTCGATGCTTTTAAAGATGAACACACAAAATACATTGTGCACTTTTTCATTGTACAGATTTCAGAGATTCTCACATTCTCCCACTAGCTAAACCGTATATTTTTGCATCATAACTTAAATGATTGCACACGTGGTTATAATTCATTATAAATGTTCTCCTGAGCAGGTTCAGCTGAGAAAAAGTCAGGGGTCTCCACAACAGTCGCCTTTCTCCCAGCCACCTCCACCTCCATGCTCTCATTCTCCTGGTTTGCAGTGAAATCAGCTGAAGATGCATCAGCCTGGTTCATCTTCTCTCCCGCAGGGACAATGTTTTTTGATGGACTTTTCCAAGCGTCATTTCTCCCTAATACCAAAACATGGGGATTGGGGGCTTCATAATAGTTGCCGGTATGGACATCTTAAACTACAAATTTACATTCATGGACATTAATAATGTTTTTATTAACTTCAGCATAGATTTATAAAATAAATCACAGAATTATGAATATGATCTCTATATTAACACTTCAGACGAATGTTAATGACATTATAGATTAACCCTTTTGTCATGCTTTTAAATTTTGGATTAAACATGTATAGGTCACCTGACCAGTCAAACAGAATTCTATACATTTAAATAAAGTTGTATTGTAACTGCACAAAATATAATAAATAAATAAATAAATAAATAAATAAATAAATAAATATCATGGGAAAACCACTGCATACCTTTCTCATTTTTTTCTTGATCTTGTTTCTTTTCTGTCCCTTTTTCATGCTGGCTTTGGTCCTACAAAAATGTGGCAGATTAGTTATTGTCTAAAATTTAAATTTAAAGCACAGAGCCAAGAAAATGCTTTTGCACTGTCACATTATCTTGTGATTATTATTATTACTATTGTCAATCAACTGCAAAAGTTTTACATTGTTGCCAAATACAATGACTTATGGATAATGTTTAAGTCTGTATGTTTTCAGAATGATAATTAGTATCTTTAATTTTCCTCCATTTAGTGCCATCTAGTTTCGTTAATATTTCAATATATTGTATTAGTACAATATGAAAGTCAAAAATATTTACCTTACTGCCATGAGAAAACCAATTAAAAGGATTTAAGTAGTACAAATAAGTCCCACATGACTCCTAAAAAAAACCCCACAACATATCAGTAACGCATGCTGTAAAACTTAACTTTTCCAAAACACTCAATGCTTTGAATTTCCCTCACTGAGATTTCAATGCTTTTAAATGTGAACACACAAAATACATTGTGCACATGTTCATTGTACAGATTTCAGAGATTCTCACATTCTCCCACTAGCTAAACCGTATATTTTTGCATCATAACTTGTCAATGATTGCACACGTGGATAGAATGTTGTAAAATGTAGCTATGACTATATCTACTAAGAACTATTTCATATTCTTAAGAAAATGGAAAAGTAAACATTGTTCATTATAAGTGCTGTAAGCAATTGTGGGGAAAAATAAATTGGGTTTTTGTACTGTATGTTGGAGGCATAAAGTAAATAATGTTCAAAGTAGTAATTTAACAACTACCTTGGGTTTTATAATGCTTAGGATTTTTGCCAGTGATTCAGCATTTTTTGTACACTGAAGTAATCCTTGATCTTCATGGAACAGACAGTCTACTGTGAGTGAATTCTTCCTTTTTACAGCTCTGCTGCTGTCTGGTACAACATAATCTTTATCAAACGTGTGATGGAGCACCACTAGAACAGCAGGTTTGGAACCTAAAGAAAACATTGTATTCAGTGGAGTGATTTATACCATAGTGCATCACACCACCATGTCACTGATTATTTTATTTATGCTTTATATATGTTAATACCTGCAAGATCCTGAAGCTTTTTCAATGCCGCTTCAATGTCGGTTCCAGCTCGTGACGCAATAGGACAGAAAACCAGAACGTAATCGCACTCAGCTACATTTTTCACCTCCTGCAGATCTGGTTTTTGTTGTTTAAGATGTTCCATGAATTTCTTATCAACATTTAATGTATTTCCAGTGACAAGAACAAAAACCTTATTTCCTAAAAAGATGTCTGTCATCTTTTCTGTAAACAAAAATAGGAATTAGCCATTAGTAATAATTATTAAGATATAAACCACTACTCATATTTTTGAGTATCACATGTCAATGTTACCCCTTTGATATATTACCTGGTTCTACTTCCATGTCATCTGCACTGGCAGCGAGTGTTCCATCTGGAAAACCAAATAGTCTTTATCAAAGTAAGTCCTACATTGTTTTTCTTATAATGTATGTGTAGTGTCCTGAAAAAACCATCACATGGTGAAACTCTGACTTTACAACACTATATATTGCCAAAAGAATTTGATGACCTGACCCTCACACCCAAGTCCACTTCTCTGCTATAAAAGCTTCCACTTGTTTGCTTCCTATTAGATTTTGGATTGTGGCTGTGGGACATTCTTATTGAGCCACACGAGAACAAGTGAGGTCACTGATGTTGGGTGAGAAGGTTCGTAGTCGACATTTTATTTCAGCACAACAGTGTGAGAAATGTATACATACAAGTGTGATTTTAGTTTTACTTTCATTTCTGAAAGGAAATATGATTCTCTCCATCCATTTTGTGTAGCTCTTTTCCTACATAGAGAGCTAGGAACTTATCCCGGGGGACTTGGGGCACAACCCATGGCAGGACACAATCATACACACATACTGTAAAAGACAATTTTGAGATGCAGGACAGGAACAAATCAATAACCCTTAGCTACAAGCCTGTATATACTGTACGTACCTAACTTTACCATGGAATCTATGTCTATCTGTAAACTCACCTTTATTCATTGTCTATGTTTTTATATCTGTGGTATTTTTTGTCATGAATACAAGAATCATATGTATTATACATGTTTTTATATAATAAATACATGCTGTATCTTCTTACCACTTTTTCTAACTATAAACCAGTTCCAATTCAGTCTGTCTGTGAAATTTTGTTTCCTGTACATTATACTGCCTTGGAGACAAACATTTGTACAGCAGAAAGTCTGTTATCATGGTTCAACATAATAATCATTATTTCCTTTCATTTCTTTTGTACATGTATATGTTGGTTTAAATAATTTCCTCATAGAAAGCAGCATATAAAAACAAATAAAATCTGTAAAACACATGAAGAAGACATTAGTTTTGAACTCTTACCAGAGGCTTTTTGTTCATTTTGCACGTCACCATTCCCGATATTCTGAGGGGCATTTTGACTTTCAGAAGCTTTGTCAGATTCTCTACTGGACTGTCCAATCTTCATGTTATCTGTTTGCTAAAAAAAAGTAAGCACGTGACATACATATAAATATATACACACAGAGTTTTATCTCAATATGCAACCAATATAAAGTACTGTATTTACAGAGCTTATCAGTAACAAGCATGCTTTAAAACTTCACGTTTCCAAATGACTCAATGCTTTGAATTTCCCACACTGAGATTTCAATGCTTTTAAAGGTGAACACACAAAATACATTGTGCACATGATCACTGTGCAGATTTCAGAGATTCTCACATTCTCCCACTAGCTAAACTGTATATTTTTCCATTATAACTTGTCAATGATTGCACACGTGGACAGAATGTTGTAAAATGTAGCTATGACTACCACCAAATAAACAAGCGCAAGACAAATTCAAATTTTTTATGGTACTTTTGGTACATTTCTTAGTAATATAGAAAAGTAAACATTGTTCATTATAAATGCTGTAAGCATTTAGGGGGGAAAACATTTCATGAATAATCATTTCATGGGTTCTTTGTATATTAGAAACATAAAGTAAATATTGTTCAAATAATAAGTAATTTAAAAGTAAAAGTAATTTAACATCTACCTCAGGTTTTATAATGCTTAGAATTTTCCCCAGTGATTCAGCATTTCTTGTACACTGAAATAATCCTTGATCTTCATGGAACAGACAGTCTACTGTGAGTGAATTCTTCCTTTTTACAGCTCTGCTGCTGTCTGGTACAACACAATCTTTATCAAACGTGTGATGGAGCACCACTAGAACAGCAGGTTTGGAACCTAAAGAAAACATTGTATTCAGTGGAGTGATTTATACCATAGTGCATCACACCACCATGTCACTGATTATTTTATTTATGCTTTATATATGTTAATACCTGCAATATCCTGAAGCTTTTTCAATGCCGCTTTAATGTCGGTTCCAGCTCGTGACGCAATAGGACAGAAAACCAGAACGTAATCGCACTCAGCTACATTTTTCACCTCCTGCAGATCTGGTTTTTGTTGTTTAAGATGTTCCATGAATCTCTTATGAACATTTAATGTATTTCCAGTGACAAGAACAAAAACCTTATTTCCTAAAAATATGTCTTTCATCTTTTCTGTAAACAAAAATAGGAATTATTATTATTAGGAACATAATCATACCAATTTTGAGATGCCAATCAGCCTACAATGCTTGCAAACCGGATTACCCAGAGGAACTCATGGGGGAGAATATTCAGGACAGGAATCAGATCCATAATCATGAGCTACAAGCCTGGTTGGATGGAATGGATGGAAGTCTCCTATACTTCTGTGTTTGTTTTGCCTAACTGAGGTCTGTCTTTATACCCATGTTGATTATCACATTCCTCTTCCTGTGTCTCAGGCTCAGTTGGATTAGACTATTCCATGCCAGACTCTTGGTTTTCAGTAACATTTTATCTGCTTCATGAAGATTGTTTGAATAACTCTGTACAGCTCCATGCCTTGAATCATCTGATTTTTCCAAAATTAATTCTTTATTCTTCTCCACGTTTTTAATCTCTCTTCCTCCACTTCTAGTTGTGATTCCTGTATCTGTGTATAATCCAAAACCGGCTGCTGATGTCCCTCATATGAAGATCTATTTTTCTCTAATTTACTATTTGTAGCTTTAGATATGGTGCCTTTTTGCTTGGTGAGATGTTCATTGTTTTTCAAGTCTATGTTTTCATTCCCTTGCTTTTGATTGCCTCTACCTGTTGGTGTTCCATTTCCTCTGATTTCCTGTCTAAGTCCAGATAATGTTTTGTCTTATGGAATTTTCCATTCCCTTTAAAAAAGCATAAACGTATGCGAGACACACTAATAGCCAAACAGACATAGAGACAGACTGATAGATTTAATCAATAAAGCAATCAATCACACTCACCTGTGTTTGCATCTTCTTCTTCTTCTTCTTCTTCTTCTTCTTCTTCTTCTTCTTCTTCTTCTTCTTCTTCGTCTTCTTCTTCTTTTTCTTTTTTCTCCTGTAAAAATAGTAAAGGACATTAGGTTACATTTGTGTCTAGTTCCCTTCTAACTTCTGTTTTCTTCCAGTTAATTTTTTACCTGTTTTAATTGTGTGCCCTGTCTCTGGCTGACTTTTAACACCTTAATTGTTTTGTCCAGTTCAGCTCTTGTCTGTTTGAGCTGTTTCTCCTTCTCTTCCAGTGTCTTGTCCTTCTTCAGAAGCTCTTTGTCTCTTCCCATTAGCTGTGTCTCTCTCTCAGTTAGAAGACTCTCTTTCTCTTTAAGCTGTTGTTTTATTTCTGCTAACTCGGATTTCTGTTGCTCCACTACGATCATCATGTCCTGTAGTTGCCTCTGCTTGTCCTGCAGCTCTTGTCCCAGTGTGTCCAGTTTATTTGTACTGGTTTCCAGTTCTTTCACCACACTCACCACTTGTCTCTCTTTGTCCTTTAATTGTGTCTGATTCTTTTCTAACGTAATATTTGATTTTCTCAATTCTTCTCTTACTTCACTGTGCTGTTTCTCCTTCTCTTCTAGTGTCTTGTCCTTCTTCTGAAATGTTTCTGTATTTTCTGTCAGAAGTCTGTCTTTCTCCTTAAGCTGTTTGTCTCTTCTCATTAGCTGTGTCTCTCTCTCAGTTAGAAGTCTGTCTTTCTCTTGAAGTTGTTTTTTTTCTGTTACCTCATATTTCTGCTGTGTTTCTTTCTCCTTCAGCAGTTTGTTCAGATTCTCTAGTTGTGTGTTTTTCTCCTCCACGTGTCGATGACTGTCTTGTAACACCTTAATTGTTTTGTCCAGTTCAGCTCTTGTCTGTTTGAGCTCTGTCTCCCCTTCCAGTGTCTTGTCTTTCTGCTGAAGTGTTTGTGTATTTTCTGTCAGACGTCTGTCTTTCTCTTCAAGCTGTTGGTTTTTTTCTGCTAACTCAGATTTCTGTTGCTCCACTATGATCATTGTGTCCTGTAGTTGTCTCTGCTTGTCCTGCAGCTCCTGTCCCAGTGTGTCCAATTTATTTGTACTGGTTTCCATTTCTTTCACTGCACTCTCCAAAAAGCAGAAGACGTAAATTTACAAATAATTACATAGTTCGGGTAAATTATACACACTTTAGAGCAGCTCTGCTGACAGATTAATAAAGTGTTTGTGTAAGGAAACACATTATTATTATTATTATTATTATTATTATTATTATTATTATTATTATTATTATTATATGTAATGTTATTAAAATCTTATGTAAATCCGGAAATGTAGTTTTTTTTAGTAAAAAAATACTACTCAGTCTTTTTGTTTCCAAGCTTAAATTAAATAAAAATACCAGATATTGTGAAGTTTTTTCCAGTGATTCATTATTCTTCACACACTGCAGTAATCCTGTATCTTCATAGAACAGACAGTCGACTGCGATCATATTCTTTCTGTTTACACATTTGATGCTGTCTGGAACAACACACTCTGTATTAAATGTGTGATGGAGCACCACCAGGACTACAGGTTTGGTGTCTGTAAAAAAAATCCACACAACTTATTCACTATATGCAAAAGTAATCCAGCATACACAATGCAATATTTTAGAGAATGTTTTGTAATTACCTGAAATATGGTGTACACTTTTCATTGCTGCTTCAATGTCAGTTCCAGGTCGTGACACAATTGGACAGAAAAACAGAATGAAATCACACTCATCCTCTGTATTCACCTCCTTCAGGTGAACTCTTTGGTTAAGACGAGTTATGAAGTCCTCGTGGGAATTCAGTGTTTTTCCAGATAAAATCAGCTTAAACTTTAAATCTGTAAACAAACAGGAAAAACATTTTTTAAATTTTCTATTATTATTTATTTAAGATAAATTATATTCTTAATGATTCAGTTTTTAACAGATGACGTGGACAACTTAGATCTAATAGTGTCTACAGTTTTTATAAATTCCTACATTTTAATAATATTCTGATACACATTCGCCAATAAACAAAATTCACTAAAAAAAATGTATAATGTTATTTGTAGGCACAAATATCATTATGCATTCTCGCACAATATTGTACAACTTCTTAAGAACTCTGTAGAAGCCAAAATGTAATGCTTAATGTAAATCCAAAATTCAGGGTTTTTATATGGCGAAAGGACAAAACTTTACTCTATTAATCGTCTCAACCAGGGAGCTTCTTTATTTAACAATTTTTCTTAAAATGTGTATACTTAACAGGCACCTGGTGACTTTCAGCTCCATGACTTTTTATCACAGAGCATGTAGTAGTTGTTAGTTACTGTACATCACTTTCAACCTTGTAGTCAATTTTTCCTACTGCTGCACATTTTATTTCATAATCAGTGCCTGCATTAAGATTTGTCAGTGTAACACTCTCATCAGTCACAGTCTGAGATTTCCAGCTATTCTCTTGTGTCATTTTGTGAAGTAGTTGCATCTTCAGTGTAGCAGCACACAAAGAGCTCATCTTTAGCTTTATGCTGTTATCTGTGATGTCTTCAACAGTTGGAGGTTTTGGTTTTGATGGAGGAGCAAAACAGGTAACGTCACTGCATCCATTTTCATATATTAGAACACAGGAGCCGGGTTTATCTGGTGTTTGAGGCACACTCTCAACAATAAACCTTGTGTTTTTGTTACTTTTATTTAAAATGATTAACTCCTTAAAAATCTTCAAATTATTCTTCATGCACTTGAGATCCTCAAGGGTCCATGATTTTTCCTGAAGATCTAGACTGAGTGTATTTTCAATGGGATTTTTTTTTACTGTTGAAGGTTTCATGTAGATCTCTTGTTGGGTCAGGAGAGGCTCTGGGTGCTGAAGACAGGTAAAAGTGTAAGAAAATAATTTCTCCACATTCAAGTCTAACAGACATTTGTCTCTGCCAGCATCCACTTCTGCTCCAAGTTCCTTGAGCTGCTTTAGCAGTGCTTTTATTTGGTTAGATTTTTCTTCTTTTATTGTTATCCACTGCAGGACATCACGGCTTCTAAAAGGAGACTTCTCGTGGGCTTCTAGAAGTTCATTTAAGGTCTTTTATATGTTTTACCTCCTCGGATTTCTGGCAGGATGGACTGTAGTTTGTTCATGAAGTCTTGTTTATACTCAGTGCAGAATTTCTGAAAGTCCTGAAATCGATTGTGAAATGTACCAAATGTTTTTGCCACTGTGTCTTCCATCAGGTCACCACATTTCATTGATGTTGCATTTAAATCCTCAATTACAGATTCCACAGCTCTAATTAGATCTGTAGAGATGTTTCTTTAAAATTTGGCTGCTCTTGAGTCCAGTTTATATAGAGGATAAAGCCAAACTCTAAGTGGAACTGCATGTTCTCCATTTTCTCCAAGCATCTTTGGAGGATCATTATAAACCTTCACAGCACCGTCAAAAGTTGTTGGATTTGAGGACAACTTGAAATCACCATAAAATGTACAGTTCATTTGTTTTACTGCAGCCTTTTCATGTTCATCCCATTTTAACTCTACCTGTGCCCCAGCATAACAAAGGATCTTTAGCTTGTCAGCAGCAATTTTTACATCTCCCTGTACATCTTTTGTCTCATCAGACAAATTCATCTCTGTATCAAACACAAAGTAGGCATCTGCTCCATAAAAAACTGCTACAACTACATGTGTTGCTATATCAGGATCAAACAGCTCTTGGTGATTGATTTGTCCTTGTGCCAGATGTGTTGATGTGTTATACAACCTTTGTTGTATAAATGACTTTTTAGTATCACTGAAATATCTGGCTGCACCACTAACATTGACAATCCCGCTTAAAAGACTCAGTTTCAGTTCACCATCAACTTTCAGTTCTTTAGATTTTTCCTGAATTGTGTCTGAAGTTGCAACTGTGAACTCTGTGTTATGTTGTAAGCTAACATTTGTGTTATGCTGCAGATGTTGCTGATCCCAAAGAGTTTTATTCCTGTTAGCAAAATAATAATAGATTAGATCATCAAAAATCTGGTTATAGAAAATGATGCTTAGAGTGTGATTATGTACTTTGTTCTGGTATATATATATATATATATATATATATATATATATATATATATATATATATATATATATATATATATATGCTCTAATGTACAGTATATGTATGAGTTTATAGAAATAATAGATGACCAAAGTAAAAATCTATCCTAATCAGCATGTGTGTGTTCAATAAAACAAATAGTCGAAATAATTTAATAATTATACCTGGTACTATTGAATCATTTCTGCAGTCGTACAGCATTCCCAGCTGAAGCGGACTCCCTTGTTCTCGTACAGAAGCCATGTTCAAGGATGCTGAGTTTTGACAGTCAACACCAGCTCAAACTTTAAAAAGAACAAAGCTGTAGGAAAAGCAGGTGCAAATTAAGACGATACTGAAAGAATAACAAGCTACCTAAAAAAATGTTGTGGACCTAAAAGAGGTGAATGGTAATTTTTTTAATGCCTGTGTATTTTTACCCCACTTGAAGCTAACTTCGTGATTATGCCATGAAACAATGAAATAAAAAAACTTCAGCCAAACATTAGTTTGTTACAAATACTATAAATAATGTACTTATGCTTGCATCATGGAAATGTGTAAGTTATTTTTAACATGTAAAGATGTACATGAAAAGCTGTAGGTGCTTTTTGAAATAAAATGCAAATTTAATTGTCTACTGAATCTTTTTTTTTAATTTAAGCAAACTGCTTAATACGTTCATTTGAGCAACTTTTATTTAGCTAATTGTTCCTGGATGAGATGAATATTTCTGAATATTCAAAAATAAATGATGTAAGGAAGCAATCAAAATATTTTTCTTAGTAAATTTTACTTTAAAAATGTGTAAATTAAAGGTTAAATCACTATGAAACTTTTGTTTGTCCCATCCTCTTTATTTCCGTATTTTCTCTTGCAATCTTTTCACTTAAGCCATCATATTATCTTCCCCATTGCAAAAAAAATACTATAATATAATATATTCAAACATGAAACCAATTATTTAAAATGAATCATCTGTCATTGGTCTTTTACTATTGGATCATATTTATCAACATGTTTCATGTTCAGATAAAATAAAGCTATTTAAATTAGCATGTACGCTTGCAGAATTAAATGTGCAGTTTGCAATTTTACAGCTTGGCCATCACTTGTACTTTCGCTCAGTTCCCACATTTCCTCTGTTGCCACAAAGATGTAAACACAAAATTCAAAGTAATTGGATGCTATAGCACAAAGGCAAGGTTAGATAGTATCAATAGCACTTTTGTAAAATATTTACTCAGTGTAACTTATGACATCCAAGTGACAGATATAACAGCAACAGGACAGAAAAAATAAATATATACTGTATTAAAATATACTATAAAACTTTGAAATGCCCGAAGACTGCAGTGTACCAATGGTCAAGATCAAATTCAACTGAACTTGAGCAGTTCTGTAAAGAAGAAAATAATTGGCCAAGAATTGAGAAGACCAGATGTGCAAAATGGTAGAAACGTATCCCGACAGACTAAAGGTTGTAATTAAAACCAAAGGTAATTCAATAAAATACTAACACAAGGGGGCGATCCCTTATCCAGGTCAGTCATTCTATTTTTTGGACCTGTTGCTGTTAAAGCTTTCACTTGGATGTTATAAGCTGCACTTATATCATCCATTGTATATATGTTTTTAAAGTTTTCTCAGAAACACACACATCCCACACCCATAGCCATCCCCTTATCATTTTATATTTGAAAACAAAATGATGTCACATTAAGATTACTCAGATACTGACTGATTTAGGTGTGGTGGGGGTTTTAAGGGCAAAAACAATTATTACTCCAAATACAGATGAGGAAAGTAACAAGATATCAGTTTTACTCCGACTACGCCACTTTGGGAATTTCACTCAAAGAATTAGAATGGAACACCTACAACTGGCATACACAGGTTCGTGTCACTAATTAGAGTCAGAGACATACAGTAGGTAATAGCACAAAAGTATCTTTATTGCCATCTTCATTGAAAGCAATTTTAAAATAAATAAATAAACATTTTTTCAGCCAAACGACACCTACAGCTCTCTTTGTTTTAGAAGTTGAGGGGCAGGGACCAAAGCTTACCAGTTTAAAAAAAAGCGGATAATCAGACCACGCCCCTTGTAGGTGAATCACTGCACTTCACTGTGTACACACACACACACACACGCACACACACACACACACACACACACACACACACACACACACACACACACACACACACACACACACACACACACACACACAGTGAGGTGGTCACTGCACACTAATACCACCACCCTAGAAAACCAGTCCTCTGCCCTTAGTGCTCAGGCCCTACCAAGACTAAGATGACCTGCATCAATTACAGTCACGTTGGAGACTGGGTCGTTCAACTCAAAGAACAAAAAAAACGTAAATCAACAAATTACATTTTTTTCAACCAATAAATAGTTGCTTGAAACAAATCACAATTTCAACAAAATGCAATTAAGTGTAAAAGAAGGGGAAAAAAGAAGAATATACTTTATAAACAAATTAGAAGTCAAAAACAAAATCTAATGCAATTGAAGAGAAAGCAAATCGAATAAGAAAATCACAAAAATCAAAATTAAAAACAAAGACAATTCAAACCCCAGAAGCAATACAAAATCGAATGCATTGAAGAAAAACCAAAGCTAACTAAAGAAAAGTCACAAAGATATGATTAAAATTGCAAATGAAATACTTCAAACTTCAGAAGCAAAAATATTAATACAACTGAAAAGAGCAGACGAAACGATATAAAACAGCCAAAAAAGGAAAGTAAACAAAAAGATGAAATTGGAAACAAGACGCATAGTGGAATATTTACGGGCCGTCACATCACCTATAAACAAAGCGAGACTGTTACTGTGTTAGATTTACTCTACCATTCTAATGCATGTGTTCATAAATACCCACCAATTGAAGGGATTAACGTTTTATGAAAAGCCAACGGAATCTTTTACGGCAAAAAAAAGGCCAGTACAAAAAAACAGCGATCCAGCAACTGCGTCCGGTTCTCACAGCTGAGAAAGAGATTGAGTTACAGTAGGGATGTACTCAGTTCGACCAGCGGCTCCAGAATGCATACATCACTTAACGCAGTTAAAGAGAAATGAACAAAGCATTTGACCTACCTTCTTCAATGTCTATTCCCAATTTATGTAACAGTAATAAAACGACATTGCAGAAAAACTCGTAGGGTCAAGGCAAAAGTGCTCTCCAAACAAATCGCCGTCTCGTCTCAAGCACTCGCATCCCGTTCCGGGAAGCGACGCATGTTGTTCCTGATTTATAGCTCAGCGACGCTGCCAATAAGCTAAAACTGCCCCATGACTAAGCAAAATCACCCCTTCTGCATACAGGCATTACAGCACAATAAAAAACAAACCTACAATTTTCACGTTGCAGGAAGTTACATATTGTCCCTAAAAGCCTTGTAAATCTCTCTGGCTATCAAAATATTTATTAGACCATCTTAATATACCTAGTATTAAATAACCCCATTATACAGAATAGAAAAGTAAATGGTTTATCAGACATACAACAATTAACATGGTTGTAAGTGACTGTTAATAACAGAAAACTCTACTTCGTGAGTAAAGAATAACAAAATTACATGGTATCAGAATAAAAAAAGGCTAAACCAATATCACACACACACACACACACACACACACACACACACACACACACACACACACACACACACACACACACACACACACACACACACAGTCCTTTAGAACATCTGTACCTTTCACTTTTTTTTTCTCATTTGTGTCTCGCGTTCTCTTAACCTTCTCACTGCCAGTTATTTTAAATTGCCTTAAATAATGTACACAACAGATTCCTTTAACTCTTCGAGTCTCACATTTAAATATATTTCTCTGTAGCATTTATCTGAACCAGAATTAAAATCACCTATGTGATTTTTTTTTAAATTTTTTATTTTTTTGTGATTCTTTCATGGTTTCAACTCAGCTGAAATATGTTCTACGCTTCCTCGACATTTATAATTTAGTCTAATGACAGAACAACATTACTAATCTTTTTTTTTTTATCCATAAATACTAGACATATTTTTCCACAGCACATACCGTCACAGCTCTCGTTCCACACCACCACAGACTCAAGATCACACAAACCATCAGCACTCCCACAGTCTCAGTCACTGGGATGTGGATCATGTTCACGAGTTATTGCTTTTATGAGATCAGGTTCAGTGACCCGTGACGTCACTAAACAGTGTGTATTAACTTCGAACTTCCATTTGTTGGATTTTGCCTGTTTTGGGTTTTTGACCCTTTAACTGTATTTGCTTTGTTATTAATGAAAGCTGTATAATCTGTTTAAGTGTGGTGTTATTAATGATCGGTTTTATCTCCATCCTGCACTGAAAAATAATTTAATGTGCCGATATTTAAACGACAGTTTAGTTGCTTATCATTGTTGTTATTGTTCATTGATTTTTGTTTCATCTAAATGTTGGCGCTAACTCTGATTTTCTGCTGCAGTGAATTTTGATGATGATTGTAACATGTTGTACTGTGTATGTTATACCTATATGAGGTTATGCGGACATCTAGTGGTATAGATTATTATTATTATTATTATTATTATTATGTTTAATTTTATTAAATGATATGCAATTATTTATATAATATAAGTCTAGAAATGTAGGTTTATTGATCCTTTCAGTAGTTTTGTTCCAAGTAATTAAGAACTAAATATAACTAGATTTGTAAAGTTCGTCGCGACAAACTTTGATGTTGGCTTTGACGGTGCAAGTATTCGCAAAGGCCGGTGCATTTTGGAGGCGAGTGGACAGAAAGATTGTGAAAGCTACTGGACTGCTAGCGTGCCAATACTTTTGGAGGTGAGTGGACATGAGCATGTGACGTGTACAAAATACCTGTGGGGCAGTTCCCCTCAATGTGCTGAGTGTTTTGATATGTCGCATGTCCATGTTATGCAAATGTTTGATTTCGCTTGTTTTGGGGCGGGGCTACGCGTGACGTCACGTGACATGACCATAATAACCCTGGGGCAGTTCCCCTCATTGTGCTGAGTGTTCTGATATATCACATGTACATTTTGTGCAAATTTTTAATTTTACTTGTTTTTGGGGCGGGGCTACATGTGACATCACGTGACGTCACGTGACGTGACCATAATACCCGTGGGGCAGTTCCCCTCACTGTGCTGAGTGTTTTGATATGTCACATGTCCATTTTGTGCAAATTTTTAATTTTGCTTGTTTTTGGGGCGGGGCTACATGTGACATCACGTGATGTCACGTGACGTGACCAGAATACCCGTGGGGCAGTTCCCCTCATTGTGCGGAGTGTTTTGATATGTCACATGTCCATTTTGTGCAAATTTTTAATTTTGCTTGTTTTTGGGGCGGGGCTACATGTGACATCACCTGAGGTCACGTGACGTAACCAGAATACCCGTGGGGCAGTTCCCCTCAATGTGCTGAGTGTTTTGATATGTCACATGTCCATGTTGTGCAAATTTTTGATTTCGCCTGTTTTGGGGGTGGGGCTACATGTGACGTCACGTGACGTGACCAGAATACCCATGGGGCAGTTCCCCTCATTGTGCTGAGTGTTTTGATATGTCACATGTCCATGTAGTGTATATTATTAATTTTGCTGGTTTAGGGGGCGGGGCTCACGTGACGTCACGTGACGTGACCATAATACCTGTGGGGCAGTTCCCCTCATTGTGCTGAGTGTTTTGATATGTCACATGTCCATGTTGTGCAAATTTTTAATTTTCACGTGTCGTCACGTGATGTCACGTGACGTCACATGACATGACCAAAATACCCGTGGGGCAGTTCCCCTCATTGTGCTAAGTGTTTTGATATGTCACATGTCCATGTTGTGCAAATTTTTGATTTCGCTTGTTTTTGGGACGGGGCTACACGTGACGTCACGTGACGTGACCAGAATACCCGTGGGGCAGTTCCCCTCAATTTGCTGAGTGTTTTGATATGTCACATGTCCATGTTGTGCAAATTTTTGATTTCGCTGGTTTTGGGGGTGGGGCTATACGTGACGTCACGTGACGTGACTATAATACCCGTGTGGCAGTTTCCCTCATTGTGCTGAGTGTTTTGATATGTCACATGTCCATGTCGTGCATGTTTTTGATTTCACTTGTTTTGGGGGCGGGGCTACACGTGACGTCACGTGACGTGACCAGAATACCCATGGGGCAGTTCCCCTCATTGGGCTGAGTGTTTTGATATGTCACATGTCCATGTTGTGTAAATTTTTGATTTTGCTTGTTTTGGAGGCGGAGCTACACGTGACGTCACGTGACGTGACCAGAATGCCCGTGGGGCAGTTCCCCTCATTGTGCTGAATGTTTTGATATGTCACATGTCCATGTTGTGCAAATTTTTGATTTCGCTTGTTTTGGGGCGGGGCTACACGTGACGTCACGTGACGTGACCAGAATACCCATGGGGCAGTTCCCCTCATTGTGCTGAATGTTTTGATATGTCACATGTCCATGTTGTGTAAATTTTTGATTTCGCTTGTTTTGGGGGCGGGGCTACACGTGACGTCATGTGGTGTCAAGTGACGTCACCAGAATACCCGGTGGAGTGCCAATACTTTTGGCAAAAAGTGGCTACTGAGGGTTTGGACATTTCATGTCAATAGTGCAGTCATTATGGGATTCTACTTATTATACTGCATAGAACAGTACATGCAATTCTTAATGTTGGATGTATTGTGTGTGTGAGAGCTTAGAGGACTTTTCAGAATTCCCCATTCAAGTCTATGGGATGTTCGATCGTCGACTACGGGAAAACTGAAAATTCCGTCGGAACTCCGGAAAAAAAAACTCTGTCCGGAGTGAGGTCCTAAAGAACATGTCCGAGTTCGGTGTAAATCGCTCGAAAACTTGCCGAGTTATAAACCTCAAAAGTTTAAAATGGAAGTCTATGGGAAAAAAGGCCACTTTGAGCTTCCGAACGCGGAATGCCGGAATTCTGATCGCTTAGAAAAATAGAAGCAACAAACTTCAGGACTACGACATATCCGAATTTGGTGCATGTGGCTCGAACGCCCTGGGCCGCATTTTTTTAAATAAATTTTTGTCTAATAATAATAATAATAATAATAATAATAATAATAATAATAATCTTATAACGGAAATCAGAATGTTGGCTTCTACAAAGCCAACATAATAAGCACTTGTCTGTGCTATAGATTTATAAAATAATGTGTGTCATATATGCTTTTATTTTTGACTAAGAATGAATAAAAAACCTGACTATTTATAATTTATTTAATATGCCACAGGGCCCAAAATTTATCAGTCTGCACCACTGTGTCAGACTCGACTAAGTACTCCAGGGGAGACGCGCTTGATTCCATGTATACCAGAGGTATTCAACTAAAATTTAAAGAGGCCCAGTAAGAGAAAACTTCTTGAAGCAAAGGTCCGGAAGGGCTACATTTCAAAATAAGAGAAAATTAAATAAAATGTGAAAATTGTGTATGTTTAAATAAAGTGCTTAACTTTCTCTTTTATATGTGAATGAGAGAACTGAGCTCTAGCTTGGCATGGCAGGATTTTAATCCTGGGCTTGAATGGAATCAGGGCCGTTATCATACACATATAGAGATGCTCATTAATGAGCCTGGAACAATATTTAGTTTGGATTATGTTTATTCAAGAGAAAGCTGCCTCGCAGTTGTCTGTAGAGCCAAACATGGTCAGGATGTATAGGGCTACTTTCCTCAGACCTGGGAAAGCTGTCTCAGGGACGCCATTTTCAGATTTGAGTGGATATGTTTGTTCATAACCTTTATGTTTTGTCTCATAATGGCGTTTCACATTGCCACTTTTAATATGAAACACACTGGTTTATTGTGAAGAGGGAAGTGTGAACAGAAATGAGTCTCAGTTTCACTCGACTGGTTCTCTCCCTTTCTCCGTTTAACTCGTCTGCATGGCTGTCAAGTGTCACGCATTAACGTGACAGTCACGCATTTGGGTCTTTTGTCCCGCTCTCCCACCACACATTGTATTTCTCACGCAGAGAAGCTTTTTGACTATTTATCATATATTTAAAGCACTATTTCAAACTGAATTTACCTTCTTTGCCCGAGGGTAGTTTTTATACCTAATTAAATAAACTAAGTAAATATACTCTGAAAGCAGAATAGTTCTAAGAAATGATATAAACCCACCATGAAAAACAAACAATTCTCAAGGAGCAATATATTATTATGCAGAAATACTAATCAGTATTACTAATACATACTATCTTTTCTTGATTTTTCTGGTGAAACACTGTAGCTTTTAACACTGTTGGACAATTTTTTAGTACTTTGTGTTTTTTTTTTAACTTTGACTAAACACCACCCCTTATTCAAAGGTATTCAAAAATAGAATAAAGACGAATTCAAATGTATGAACTTTTTGGGAATTAATAAAAATATTATATACCTTTGGTTCTATCTGCATTTGAATGTGGTTGATTGCGTTGGTATTTTTATAGCAGTTCAGTAATCCCTGATCTTCATGGAACAGACGGTCGACTGTTACCATATTCGCTCTTGTTACAGCTCTACAGCTGTCTGGTACAACACACTCTGGATCAAACGTGTGATTAAACACCACCAGAACAGCAGGTTTTGTGGCTTTGGAAAACATACATACAAACAATCCACATACATACATTTCCACATTATATACAGTAAAATTATGTTTGTCCAACACATTATTTTATAAAGATTGTTGATTACCCGAAGTAGCATCAAGCTTTTTCTCTGCACTTTTAATGTCAGTTCTATGTCGTGAAACAACAGGGCAGAAAACCAGAATGAAATCACACTCCTCCACTTTATTCACCTTCTGCAATGAGGGGATTTTCTGTTTGAGCTGAGCTATGAAGTTTACATGAGAATTCAATGTTACACCAGTTTGAATAACGAAGTACTTGTTCCCTGACAATACACCAGCTGGTTTTCCTGTGAATAAAGAGAAATTATTTCTATTATCACCAGTACACATAATACATCATGTGTTAACTGAAAGCATGCGCTCTATATTATTGGTGTAAAACAATGTTTTTGGTCTATGATTAATATCATGGATCGTAGTCACTTCAGTATTACTTTGTTCTGTTGTATCTTTGTTCTGATCCATCTTAGACCGGTCATGGTGATCATCATGTTTTTCAGCCATGTTACCTGTCTGAAAGAAGCAAATGAATCATTTATCTAATTTATCAGTGTGATAATGTCAATTCATTCACTTTAACTGCCTGGTTAGATTTATACTGGGTTAAACTATGCTATTATTCTAAATTCTAATGTCTATATTGCAGGGGAAACAAAATGACTTCATGAATCAAGATATGAGTCAAAACATGAATCATGAATCAAATCACGGTTATTTCAAACCTTTTTTTTTTTTTTTCTTACAGACTTTGTGTGCTCACTGTGGTAGAGTGGCCTTACGGGTTCACCTTCTACCCAGATGATGGCAATACTCGCTGTGATGTTTAGTGTAAAGTGGTGTTTATTTACAGTGTGCTCAAGTGCAAAGTCCAAAATATTCCAAATATAGTCCAAAAACTCCAAAAACTCCCCAGAAAAGAAAAGTGGAAAAATAAAGAAAACCAAAGAAAATCTGAGGGAAATAAAGAAAACGATATACAAGCATACATCACCTAAAATTGTGCATTTATATATATCATAATAAATAATAACTATAACATAATAACAATAATAATAATAATAATACTTTTTTTTACTGCTCATGTGCGGCGCAGCGTTGGCGCTTTAAAGCCAGCCGCTATTGAGCGCTCCGGTTGGCTGTTGTCCAAACCCACCCAGAATACCGACGCAACAAACAGGCGAGTTTATAAAACTTAACACCACAAAAGGAAACTTGTACATAGATATTTAAAGAAAAATAAAGAACTACAAAGTCCTTGTGTGTGTGCGTGCATATTGTCCGGAATGAGAGAATGAAATGAGTGTGCGCGCGGTGTGTGTGTGCGCGGTGTGTGTATGCGGTGTGTATGCGAGCGAGCGGCGTGCTAACTGGCGTGTGTGTGCACCCACAGCGCTGTAGCGAGAAACGGAGGAAAAGTGAATGTGTAGTGTGGTATGTAGCGTCATGCTGACGATAGGGACAGTTCACTCTGTCACATATTGAGTTATCTTTAAATAAAAAAATTAATAATTGAAATAAATTGAATTTGACACTGAGGGCACACGACTACAGTTCACAGCAGAATAACAAGGCTGTACTACATCTATTTGACTAAAACTCAATACATTTTCCACACCTCTTTATTTAGCATTAAATTCTTTATATAAAACAAATTTATTGTAAGGAAACATTCTTTTATTATGTAGGTCCTTTTAAAATTATCAAAAAAAAAAAAGTTTAAAAATGTGTACCACAGACAGCCACTAGGGGGCATCAGAAACACTTTCTTCCCTTTTGACGCAGTTACATCATGCTGCCTGGTAACTATATATGCGGCTCTTTGCCTGGTTTCATACGACTCTCACGTTCATATCGAGGTTTGTATTTGTGTCTTTTTAAATATGGTATTTTCGTCAAACATGAGTGGGATGAAAATACCTCAAAGTTTCTCAGTAGGAGCAAGATCATAAACATTTTGTGTCAAGTTCGCTCTCAAAATGGCAGGCAAAAAAAGGTGATGTTTAAGTGTGGCCATGTGTATGATGTGGCTGTTTTTGGCAAGCATGCATATATATATATATATATATATATATATATATATATATATATATATATATATATATATATATATATGGTATGATCATATATTAAACGATATCGATGATATATTTCATGTATGAATGCATATAGCTGCAAAAAACATGCACCTACCTCCACTGTTCTCCCAATGTCTGTGCTGAAAAACATAATACTTTTAGAAAACTTTTAGTTTCACTCTGAATAAGTCAAGGATTCATCTCTAAAACGGATTCGCTGCAGGTTCCTGTAACAACTGTTCATTTGGCTAATACAAATCATGAATCTAGGATTTAAATGATTTAAAATTTATTTGGCTTGATGACTTGACATTTACAGCATTTGGAAGAAGCTCTTATTCAGAGTAACTTACATTTTAGCTTATTATTATACACCCAAAGGTTAAGGACCAGTAATGGCAGCTTGGTGGAGCAGGGATTTGAGCTCAGCAGGCCAACACCTTAAACAATTGTCTACCACATACTACAGAGCCTGAGCTGAGATTTCTGAACACCCAGAACATGTTCAACTAGAACCTTTTATTTTATTACTACCTTTTTTCAAACTTTGTAAGAATATTTATTATATATTTTGAATGCTGAGTGGAGAAATATGATGGTTTCTAAGCACACAATAATTCTATAATTATTCATTAATATTTATGAATTATAGTGTATCCAAATATACTCATTTAATTTTTTTTTATAAAGCTTTATACTGTAAAATATACTAACCATCATTTATTTGCCTTTAATGTGAAAAAAATTGTGATGGTTCAACACTGAGTTTTTTACCTGAAGTGTAATTGGGAATCGTTTCAAAAGAAATAAAACCCACAATGTGGCATAGTTTTATAGGAATATAACCCCACTATTCTGTACAATATTCTGTCTTAAATAACACCATATCTGTATAACATTAGATTTGTATTATGTAGGACATCTGTGGTACAATCTATAAAATAGATTCTATAGAAATAACATATTACAACAAGCTGCCCAGTGATAGAACTGATGAATATTCAGTGCTGTGGAAAAAGGTGTAATAATCACGTGCTTATAAGTTTTGGAGCATTATCCTTTAATATCATAACTGCAAATTTATGAACATGCAAAAGTAACACATTTTTAATTTATTTTTTTTTACAGTTTCTGTTTATTTTAAACTTATTCAATATCCAATACAGACTTTAGTATATTGCAAAGGCAAGAGCTTTGGAGAGTACGAGATGGACGGGGAGACAACGTTTGGAAACAGAATTCATATATGTAGGATTTTACATCACAATAGACAAATGAAGGTGTTTATAAGCATTTTTTAAGCGGTATATAATGAGATACAGAGTGACTTATCACAAGAGAAATATCATGTAATGTATTCAGGGCTGAACTGGTAGCATTTTCTAATCTATAGAGCTTTAGTGCAAGGCAAAGCTAAAACATCTGACAGTGACAGTAAAATACAATGATTACTCATTATCTACTACAAATAAGCTGCAATCTATTTGTTATTATTACTATTTAGCATTACAAACCAGGAATACAATTAATTGGAATAGGAAAAAGGAAGAAAAGAGGATTTACATTCCTGGACTTTTAGATTCGTCAGGAAAAAGAAAATTGTCAAGCAATTCTCTATAGATTTTATTGTCTTCCTTGATCTGTCTATCCTTTCCTTCAATCTCCTCTTGCATCTTCATGCTAGAATTCAAAATATTTCTCCAGAGTCCAGAGAGGAAGGTCTTCATTTTGTTTCTCTCTGTCTCTGAACACTCTTCATGCACTTTCGGTATAACCGTCATATCATTTGGTTCTTCATCAACTTTCACCTTTTTTGGACTTTGCTCTGTCTCTTCTTGCTCAGCATTTCTCTTTCTCTTTGTTTCTCCTTTGTTCTTCTTTTCTAGATTCTCTAGTTCATTGTTGATCTTTTTCTCAATCCCTCCAATCGAAGCTATAGTCTTCAGATAAACCTGACTACTGTAGAAGTCCTTTATGTTTCCACCTTCCATCTTCTCTATCATCTCCAGCAGATTCTGAGGACTAACTTCATTGTCCTTAGTCATGAGAATGTCATACTTGTACTCACATTTCTGTACAAGTGTCTGGACCTCCTGGTCTCCTGATTGGATAAACTCCTCAATCTTCTTCTTCAGAGATTCATTACTAATACTGAATATGATCATGGTGTGTTTCAAGAATCTCTCTCCAAAGATCTCTTCCATCTTTAAGAAAGTAACTTTTAAATCCTCTACAATAACTTTGTTGTCTTCTGAAAGCTTTACAGGTATTATCAGGAGGAAGGCATGGGGTCCGGGCTTAGACAGATCGATAGCATCTTCGACAGCCTTTCTAATTTTCTCCTTAGACAGTTTAGCTGAGAAAAAGTCAGGGATCTCCTCAACAGTCATCTTTCTCCCAGCCACATCCTCCACCATGCTCTCATTCTCCTGGATGACAGTGAAAGCTTCAGATGCATCAGCCTGGTTTATCTCGTCTCTCCTTAGGATGATGTTTTTTGGTGAATCTATCCAAGCGTCATTTCTCCATAATACAAAAATCCTCTGAACAGAATCTATAAAATAAAGAGTTTTCAAGAAATTGCATGCAGTGTAATGGGGACTGGGGGCTTCATAATTGTTTCAAGTATGGACATCTTAAACTACAAATTTACATCCATGGACATTCTAAAAATATAAAGTAATTAGGGAAAACTTGTTCATGGAACATAGGAAACATGAAAAAAACACTGTTTACCTTTCTCATTTGTTTCTGGATCTTTACTCTGGCTTTGGACCTACAAAAAATGTGTCAGACTGGTTATTGTCTATAAGCTAAATTTCAAATTTAAGGCACAGAGCCTATTACTTGATTACTATTGTCAATCAACTGCAAAATTTTACATTTGTGCCAGTTACAATGACTCAAAAATTATGTTTAAGTGTGTATGTTTTCAGAATGATCATTCATTCATTTTCTACCGCTTATCCGAACTTCTCGGGACACGGGGCGCCTGTGCCTATCTCAGGCATCATCGGGCATCAAGGCAGGATACACCCTGGACGGAGTGCCAA
Source organism: Tachysurus fulvidraco (assembly GCF_022655615.1). Lineage (NCBI taxonomy): Eukaryota > Metazoa > Chordata > Actinopteri > Siluriformes > Bagridae > Tachysurus > Tachysurus fulvidraco. The sequence goes on from NC_062543.1 coordinate 13,228,670, forward strand.
CCCATCACAGGGCACACACTCTCATTCACTCACACACACTACAGACAATTATCCAGTGATGCCAATCAACCTACCATGCAACCAGGGGGAGGAAACCGGAGTACCCGGAGGGAACCCCCAAGGCACGGGGAGAACATGCAAACTCCACACACACAAGGCGGAGGCAAGAATTGAACCCCCAACCCTCGAGGTGTGAGGCAAATGTGCTAACCACTAAGCCACCATGTCCCCCAGAATGATAATTAGTATCTTTAATTTTATTCTTTTTAGTGCCATCTAGTTGAGTTAATTTCAGTATTTTGTAATAGTTTTACCTCATTGCCATTTGAAAACCAAGACGACAAATTTAATATGTTAAAATCCAGATTTAGAATATTCCAAGTTGACCCCTAAAAGAAAAAACACATCAGTATCAGTATAAATGTTCAATGCTTTGAATTTCCCTCCCTAATATTTCAATGCTTTTTAAAGGTGAACACACAACATACAGTACATTGTGCATATGATAATTGTGGGGATTTGAGAGATTCTCACATTCTCCAACTAGCTAAACTGTATATTTTTGCTTTATAACTTGTCGATGATTGCACGCTTGGACAGCATGTTGAAAAATGTAGCTATGACTACAACCAAATACAAATGTAAGACAAATAAAAAAATTTTTATGGTACTTTTGGTACATTTCTTAAGAATATGGAAAGGTAAATATTGTTTATTATAAATGCTGTAAGCAATTGTGGAAGAAAAAACATTTAATGAATAATCATTTCATGGGTTTTTTTTGTATGTTAGAGGCATAAAGTAGTAATTTAACAACTACCTTGGGTTTTATAATGCTTAGAATTTTTGCCAGTGATTCATCATTTTTTGTACACTGAAGTAATCCTTGATCTTCATGGAACAGACAGTCTACTGTGAGTGACTTCTTCCTTTTTACAGCTCTGCTGCTGTCTGGTACAACATAATCTTTATCAAACGTGTGATGGAGCACCACTAGAAGAGCAGGTTTGGAACCTAAAGAAAACATTGTATTCAGTGGAGTGATTTATACCATAGTGCATCACACCACCATGTCACTGATTATTTTATTTATGCTTTATATATGTTAATACCTGCAATATCCTGAAGCTTTTTCAATGCCGCTTCAATGTCGGTTCCAGCTCGTGACACAATAGGACAGAAAACCAGAACGTAATCGCACTCAGCTACATTTTTCACCTCCTGCAGATCTGTTTTTTGTTGTTTAAGATGTTCCATGAATTTCTTATCAACATTTAATGTATTTCCAGTGACAAGAACAAAAACCTTATTTCCTAAAAAGATGTCTGTCATCTTTTCTGTAAACAAAAATAGGAATTAGCCATTAGTAATAATTATTAAGATATAAACCATTACTCATTTTTTTGAGTATTGTATGTCAATGTTACCCCTTTGATATATTACCTGGTTCTACTTCCATGTCATCTGCACTATCAGCGAGTGTTCCATCTGGAAAACCAAATAGTCTTTATCAAGATAAGTCCTACATTGTTTTTCTTATAATGTATGTGTGGTGGCCTGAAAAAACCATCACATGGTGAAACTCTGACTTTACAACACTATATATTGCCAAAAGAATTTGGACACCTGACCCTCACACCCAAGTCCACTTCTCTGCTATAAAAGCTTCCACTTGTTTGCGATTGCTTCCTATTAGATTTTGGATTGTGGCTGTGGGAAATTCTTATTGAGCCACACGAGAACAAGTGAGGTCTCTGATGTTGGGTGAGAAGGTTCACGCAATGGTGTGAGAAATGTATACATACATGTGTGATTTTAGTTTTTACTCTACTTCCTGAAAGGAAATATGATTCTCTCCATCCATTTTGTGTAGCTCTTTTCATACGTACTGTAGAGAGCCAGGAACTTATCCCGGGGGACTTGTGTCTCTTCTTACCACTTTTTCTAACTATAAACTAGTTAAATGTTTAGTTCCAATTCAGTCTGTCTGTTATATTTTGTTTCCTGTAAATTATACTGCCTTGGAGACATAAACATTTGTACAACAGAGAGTCAGTTATCATAGTTCAACCTAATAATAATTATTTCCTTTCATTTCTTTTCTACATGTATATGTTGGATTAAATAATTTCCTCATAGAAAGTAGCATATAAATACAACATCAAATCTGTAAAACACATGAAGAAGGCATTAGTTTTGAACTATTACCAGAGGCTTTTTGTTCATTTTGCACTTCACCGTTCCCGATATTCTGATTTTGAATTTCAGATGCTGTGTCAGATTCTGTACTGGACTGTTCAATCTTCATGTTATCTGTTTGCTAGAAAAAGTAAACAAGTGACATACATCTATAGGGTATATTTTATGTACTTTAAATGAGTACAGCTGACTTACAGCTGCCTTTGTTGTCATAAAACCTCACCTTTTTCAGGTTGTGTGTTTGTTCAGTTCAGCTGTACATCGGAAATACAGGAAAAGAAGAAAAAGAAAAAAAACAAAATTAGACAAAACACCAAGATCAAAAACACACGTCTATAAACATGTTTAAATACATACATACAGCACCGTCACACTAAAAACATTTATTTTTCCCCATTAAATCGCCTTATAACCTCATTACTAACCTTATTGACGTCGACTGCTTGCTTCAGAATCCGCAGACTAACTTCAGAAAAACAGAAAGCTTTCACTTTCATTATGAATGTCTGCAATGTTTGCTTTCATTTTTAACTCTGTCGCTACCAGGACTCACTAAAAGCTGTTAATACAGTAGGCCAAATAAAAAACTGGTGTTCTTTGTGTTATGGTTTCTGTTGTTTACATGGTTTGTCTATGATTTTAGTAAATCTCCCAAATATGCTATGGGTATGAATTCTACATCTTAAACCTCTAACATTGACTGACGTACTAAAAATGAACAAGTAAACAAACACTTCATGGTTTTATTTGTTTTTCTGTAGCATGTATCTGCTGCCATCTACTGGATGTAGTGTGCAAATAATTAAGGTATTAGACATACAGTATTATGTACAGCAAGTGACCTCATTCTTGCCTAATTCACATCTTATTCAGTATGTATTTTTGACTTTTATTTATTTATTTATTTATATTTATTTAACACCTAAAAATATTCACTGATATTTGACCTGAAGAGAATTTAGGTTAGGTCACTGCTACCAAATAACAAAATGTCTATGAGAACAATGTGCCTGATCAGCACATCCATAATTGTTATATTTCCTACATCCTATTTCCTTCTGATGACATGTTAAGAATCAGAAGATCAATCCTTCTTCATCTAAGACAGTCTAAAGATACTATCCAGCTAAAGGGTTACCTTTCATTTTGTGGATGAATTTTAGTCCATGTAATTAGAATATTAGAAATATTAGAAATAGTTCATTACATTTACATTTACATCATTTGGCAGATGTCCTTATCCAGAACGACATACAAAAGTGCTTAAGTCTCTATCATTGAATGCATGAATTCTGGTTCACTATGCTACAGACTTACAATACCGTGCGCTTAAATTACTGTTGTTTTTTTTAATACACACATACAACAAACACGGAAGAAAGTGCTACTGTAGTATGAATATGAATAATGTATGTAGTATATGAATAAGTAGGTCTTCAACTGTCATTTGAAAATAGCCAGTGACTCAGCTGTCCAGTCCCCTAGGGGAAGTTCATTCATGGTATATATTATCATCACAGAATTAGGTACTTTCATTAGTTTTGTCTAATTTCAAGAGGAAAAAGTTGCTGAAACAAAAGCTGCTTCAAGAACATTTATTGTTTGTCACAGAATAACAGGCAATAACTAATGTGTTATATCATGCTGCATCATATCTGGCATTACTACAGCAACATGAACCCTACTGTTTCATTTATATATTTTTACTTTTACAGAACAATACATGGAAATGCATTAAATAATAATATACTGCTTATTATAATTATTACATATTTCATTTATTCAGTGTATTTATCATAAAGAACATTACATTGTCCACTGTTCATGCTTGTGGGAAGAATAGAGAGAGCCACAAATAAAAGCAGGCATCTACTACATGCTAATACTCAGCAGTTTTAAGGACATTAATCATAATGGAGACGAGTCAATTTTACATAAATAAATCTTACAAGTTCTAAACATGATTTATTTAAGCTATATATATGGGTAGTGGGTTGGTCAGTGCTTCTTAAGAAGAAACCGAGATCTTCAAGGTCTGGAAGATGGTCCAGGTTGGACATGGCCTTCTCTGTATTCATCATTCATCATGTTTTCTTTTTTCTATACTTCTTTTGATGAAGATAAATAAAAACAAATGTCGCATCTAAAGCACATGATTAATCTTCTGTCTTTTTAAATCTATTGCTTTTTTTTTAAAATTTGTGCAATAACATAAAATTCATCTCACTTTTTAATATTTACTGTATCCTTATTTATTATAATTATTTACAAAAAAAGAAAAAAAAATCACTTACTGTCAGTGTTTTTCCGCCAACTGGACCTATTTATTCCTGAATAAATGAACATTCATACAGTAGTCATTAATTCAAAATTCATACATAATGTTATGTACATATGCTTATCAGCAGCTGTCCGGAAATAAAAGATTCAGATGTTTCTCACTGGCGTATTGCCCAGATTCATCTAACTTAGCTTAAATTAATTACAAATTTGTCAAACTCACCAAAATTGCCATGAACTTTGTTTTTTTTTTCAGGATTTTCATCACCCTGCAAACACACGCAACAAAGCGGTTAACACTAAACCTATGGTAGAACAAACAAAACCCACCCACTGTGAGTGATTTTAGCCTCACCTTGGGATGCAGGAAGTTTACAACTTTGGACATTGCTTCATTGTTCTTATGACACATCAGTAATCCCTGATCTTCATGGAACAGACAGTCGACTGTGATCGTATTCTGTCTATTTACTAATCTGCTGCTGTCTGGTACCTTAAGTTCTGGATTGAAAGTGTGATGAAGAACCACCAGAACTGCACGTTTGTCACCTTTTGATGGAGACATTGGAGTTTAATGAAATAAGTAAGAAAATATTTCTCAGATGGTAAAATTTAACTTTTACACAACTATAAAAGTTTAATAAAAAACAAAGATTCAGAATGAAGGTAAGTGAGCTCATGTCAAATGTTATTTTTCATCCTGTAAATTAATGCTTGTAAATTTTTGTGAAAATTATTTATTTACTGGAATAATGAGTGTTTACCTGCTTGGGTATTGAGCATCTTCAATGCTTCTACAATGACAGTTCCAGCTTGTGAAACAACTGGGTAGAAAATCAAAATGAAATCAGACTTTTCCAAATGCGTCACCATCTGTAGGCCTGGTATTAGTTCCTGAAGTTTCTTCTCTATGTCCACATGATGTCCTAATGTCTTTCCAGACATTAGAGTGAAGTATGTTAGACGAGGACGCTTCAAAATCTGGTTGCCAAAAGGCTGATGATCTAAAGAGAAAACAAATCATCAGTCACTGTAGTATAATATAAAATTCTAATTCTATTTAAATTCTAAAGATTTCCCAATTTAATTTTGTTGTAAAATGTAAAATTCACCATGATTTTAGAGAAATAAAAATCCTCACCTCAATCCAGTTTATAACTTTGGACAGTGCTTCATTGTTCTTATGACACATCAGTAATCCCTGATCATTATGGAACAGACAGTCGGCTGTGATTGTATTCTGTCTGTTAACAGATCTGCTGCTGTCTGATACAATAAGTTCTGGATTAAACATGTGATGAAGCACCACCAGAACTGCAGGTTTGTCACCTTTTGATGGAGACATTGGAGTTTAGGGAAATAAGAAAGCAAATATTTCTCTTGTAAAATTAAACTTTGGGCAAATAATAAAGTTTAATAAAAACAAAGATTGAGAAAGAAGGTAAGTGAGCTTATGTCAAATATTATTTTTCATCCTGTAAATTAATGCTCGTAAATGTTTGTGAAAATTATTTATTTATTGGAATAATGAGTGTTTTACCTGCTTGGGTATTGAGCATCTTTACTGCTGCTTCAGTGTCAGTTCCAGCTTGTGAAACAACAGGGCAGAAAACTAGAACTAAATCAGACTCTTCCAATTTCATCACCTTATGCAGACCTGGTATTTGTTCCTAAAGTTTCCTCTCTATGTCCACATGATGTCCTAATGTGTTTCCAGACATTAGAGTGAAGTATGCTAGACGAGGACGCTTCAACATCTGGTTACCAGAAGGCTGATGATCTAAAGACAAAATAAAATGTAGATTGCAAAGAAACATCAAATCACCAGTCCCTGTAGCGTAAAATAAATGATTCCTGGGATTTTAACTGTACTTCCTGAATTTAAAATTGAGCAATAAAAGTAGCTACTGGGATTTCATGAGTCTAAGAAAGATTCAAATTAAAAAAAGACTAAAATAATTAATTAATTAAACTATGTGGTAATGTTACATTATTCACAATAAACTGTATGTGACAATGTGACTTACATGAACTTTTACTCGGTGTCCCTCCCTGAATGTCCTGTAAAATACATTGTTAGAACATTTTGTTTTTGCAATTAAACGGTAAAGATTTCCCTTTTTAATTTTGTTTAATTTTAAAAATAAAATTAACCATGATTTAAAAAAAAATAAAAATTCCTCACCTCAATAAATTCTATAACTTTGGACAATGCTTTGTCATTTTCAGGACACGTCAGTAATCCCTGATCTTCATGGATCACACAGTCGACTGTGATCGTATTCTGTCTATTTACAGATCTGCTGCTGTCTGGTACAATATGTTCTGGATGATGAAGCACCACCAGAACTACAGGTTTGTTACCTATTGATGGAGACGTGAGAATAAAAATTAAATTGAACTGAATGTTTAATTATTTATTTAAACTCACAACTTATTAGTCACCAACACAAAACTTTTCAGATATTTTCTTGAGGCTATAATAAATAATAATGAGAGGTTTACCTGGTAGGGTATCAAGTGTCTTTTCTGCTGCTTTAATAGCCACAACAGGGCAGAAAGCCATAATGAAATCACAATCCTCTGGATTCTGCACATTCTGCAGAGCTGGAATTATTTCCTGGAATTTATGTTCTATACCCAGAAGATGTCTTAATGTGCATCCAAGTGCAACAGTAAAATACTTCATAGTCTGGTTATCTGTGTGGTCCTGAGCTAAATATGTTAAACAACAGAAATTTGTAAGAATAAATAAAAATAAGAAATAAATAACTCACAGGTGTACAATGTTAACACATTTACACAGTTACACAGACTGAAAGAAACATACTGATCATTAGCATCAGCTTTAAAAAAAAAACACACTATTTTACAGTTACTTTACGAAATAAAAAGCAAGAGCTTACATTGCATATTACCCATTTTCGGCTTCACAGCTTCACATGCGGTTTATCCGAATAAGGAAATACTTTTTATATGCTATAAGGATACTTTCACTTTTGCTCCAGAGCTTTATAAATCCTATCATTCCACTAATCATCAAAACAGCAACTATCAAAGTTTTTAATTATCCCTAAATATAAAGGATGCACTGGAAACTTGGAGCAGCACTTTGGCTGTTTCTGTCTTAGAAATAAAAATGATAGAATTATTAAAGAACTTAAAAATCAAACGTGAAAAAGTGCACGTCATGCAAGCAATGGCGCATTAGGGCTTTTATTTTGAAGGCAAATTTTTTATTTTTTTTAAGATATCTACAGTGATGTGCTGGAGATACTGAGTTAGCCTTGTGCTTTGTTTTTAAAGTACAAACCACTGTGTTTAAGGATAACAGTTTAAATTTACTCTGTAACTAAACCCAGAGAAATATAAAAACTTCAGTGAAAGACACAACAGCAGAAAAGGTGTTCATTCAGATAAAATGCATACAGGATTGAAATTGGACAAAGTGACTAAAATAAACACTGAACACAAACTGGAATTTTTCCATTTATAAATTTCTATATTTTGACATTCACGTATCCAGACTTCAAGTGGAACAATTCATGCAGTTTAGTATGTAAAATAAATAAATAAATAAACACTTCAAATCAGTAAATGTTTGTCTGTTTAACCATTAATCAAAACATACTGGTAATTGGAATTTGACAGTAACAAGAGAGTTGCGAAAAATCATGGTGAACAAAAAACTGAAACAATTTTCTTGAATGCTAACATTGACATCCCTCATGTTTAGAATAGAATAGAATAGAATAGAATTCAATAGAATAGAATAGAACAGAACAGGGCAGAGAAGCCTTTATTATCACCACATATACATTACAGCACAGTGGAATTATTTTCTTCACATACCCCAACCAAGGAGGTTGGGGTCAGAGTGCAGGGGCAGCTATGATACAGCGCCCCTGGAGTAGGGAGGGTTGAGGGCCTTGCTCAAGAGCCCAGCAGTGGCAGCTTGGCTGTGCTGGGCCTTTAACCCCGATCCTCCGATCAACAACTCAGAGCCTTAACCAGTTGAGCCACTACTGCCCCAGTTGAGCCACCACTGCCCCCGTTGAGCCACTACTGCCCCAGTCAGTTGAGCCACCACTGCCCCAGTTGAGCCACCACTTCCCCAATGCATTAGAAAAGCCATGTAGCTGGACTGCAGCTTTACAGGATCAGAGTTTCTCCACCACCATTAGAGTTGGGCTTTTCACTCTCAAATAATCAAATAATATTGCATAATAGCCCAGATAAGGAGATAAACATTTGTGCAAGGCTGTATTAGCTTTTCTGAACGAATATTTATTGTACTGGTTTTTTATGTTTCAGTTTTCTCATGCTGTCAATTTCCATCTAAAATCAACAACTCCATTATGCCATAAAATTGTGAGGGAAGTATGTCTCATACACAACAACGATCTAATGAATAACCTTCAGTCTTTTTCTTAGACATACAGGTATGTAATCATTAGGCTAGCTGCAGGCCTGTTAAAAAAATTTGCTTTAGGCTTTGTCTTGTTACTTGTTGCTGAAATCTCTGAGTGCGTAGTGTTTCGTACTGACTATGATACCCAGTCTCTAACATACATATGGTCTTAAACCTCTAACATTGAGTAACGTATTAAAAATTAACAGTGTTGTAATGTAACGGAGTACAAATACTTCGTTACTGTACTTAAGTAAAAATGTCACGTATCTGTAATTTACTTCGCTATTTATTTATGTCAACTTTCACTTTTACTCCACTGCATTTCCTAGATAAAATGTATTCTTTTACTCCGTTATATTTCCACTAAGCATCTTCGTTACTCGTTACTACAAAATAAAATCAGCAGAAATGTGTGTGACTGTAATAAGGAAGGTTTGGCGAATCGCTGCTCCTAGATTGCATTACGCGGCACCGCATGCTCTACGGAGAAGCACAGGTACGCGCAGCGTGCACGCGCAGTCAGAGCTGGAGGCGTTAAATAAATACATACACACTGTGAACTATATACAACTAATAATAATCTAGAATTTTTATTCTGTTAATTCTTATTTCTTTTATTATTATTCGTTAATTCCTTTATCATTAACTATGTTTACCTTCTGCTCTGTGTTTATGTTCTGTAAAGCTGCTTTGAGACAATGTCTATTGTAAAAAGCGCTATACAAATAAACTTGAATTGAATTGAATTAATCAGCTGTAAGCCGCAAATACGGCAACCAAAAGCAGTGAAATGTCACCATTCTTATTACCAGAGTTGTAGCACAAACAAAATATTAATGCAAACAATCCATTCAATACTAAAAAAAATAATATTTATTGATCTGGTCTTTGTTTTGTGAATATTAGTTTATTAATGACTGCATTCATCGGACACAGTGTTTGTAGAGAATGTACACATAGATGAACTGATCTGATTTAAGACTGGCATCATTACATAAAATTTTGGTGTCCACTTTTGCCATTTTAAATAATACCATAACTTTTGGCTTACTATGTAGTCATATAATATATAATATAAAACTCTTCTTGTTTTAATTTCTCACTAAGGGCTAAAACCCCTAAAGATGAAGCCCTAGAACCGCCCCTGCTCTTATGCCTACCGAAAATCACTGAAATTTTACTTTTTACTTTTACTTCAAATACTTAAGTACAATAATATCAGAAAATGATACTTACGTACAGTAAATATCAGATACTTTAAGACTTTTACTTGAGTAATATTCTAAAAGGTGACTTTCACTTCTACCAAAGTCTTTTTCTAGTACGATACTTGTACTTTTACTCGAGTATTGCTTTCTAGTACTTTATACAACACTGAAAATTAACAAGTAAACAAATACTTGTTGCTTTTGTTGTTTTTTTTCTGTAGCATTTATCTGCTGCCATCTACTGGATGTAGTGTCCTAATAGTAAATGAAGGTATTAGACATACAGTATGATGTACAGCAAGTGACCTCATTCTCGCCTAATTCACATCTTATTCCATATGGCTTTAAATTATTATTATATTTATTTATTTATTTATTTATATTGACTGCAATTTCACTTGAAGAGAATTTAGGACACCACCAACGACAATAATACAACAAGTGTCTAAGATCTGGCATGGAAATGCATTAACGAGGATATACATCTAAAATTATGTCTGTTCTAATAGACTCTGTTATTTGTTAGCAATGAATGTGCTTGATCTTTTCCCCTTGGTAAAATCACCCCCTTTGTTTTTTTGTTTTTCTTTTAACTGAATCAAACATTAACTTTTCCAGAAAGAAACGACAGAGTCAAGGGTACTGATAAACGTACATAGGAGATTTGTTCCAAAATTTGAAATAAACATTTCTTCACAAAAAGCTTCACAGTGTTAACATTATTTTTGTAGTTATAATATCAGCACATCCATAATTGTTATATTTCCTACCGTACATCCTATTTCCTTCTGATGACATGTTAAGAATCAGTAGATCGGTCCTTCTTCATCTAAGACAGTCTAAGGATATTATCAAGCTAAAGGGTTACCTTTTATTTTGTTGATGAAAATTAGTCCATGTAATTAGAATAGTAGAAATATTCATGTTCATAAACATGATCAGATGTATATGACATTGCTTATAAGCAAACTAGATTTGTAGTGTTGCACATGTTTAAAAGGAGCTAGGTCAAATATGCAGCACATCGCAGACGACGAAGACGAGAATATTCCGAGTGTGTAGTTTGAGACCCTAAATTCACAGGAAGCATTTCCATGGTGGGGCAGATTGTTAGAGTTTCTTCCTTCTGAAGAGGAGGATTTACTCCAGCTTGAGCAGCTCCACATCAAATATGAGTGTGGCATTAGGAGGGATGACCCCAGGGTGCCCTGTGGCTCCATATGCCATATCTGGAGTGCAGGTGATCTTCGCCCGCTGGCCTAGGCTCATCTGTGAACGAGGTCAGAGGTCAATACAGAACGTCGAACGTCATTTATTTGGAACACCAAAGTAATGAGTAAAGATATTTTGCATTACCTGTGCAACACCTTCCTCCCAGCCTTTGATGACTTCCTGTCGGCCGATTTTAAATTTAAAGGGCTTGTTTCTGTCTCGCGAGGAGTCAAACTTTTTACCGTTCTGTAGCATTCCTGCAGATATGCAATAGAATAATTAGTGATAAATTTCACACATCACAAAATACAATGTCAATAGCATTCTATGTATTATTTACATTAAAAAAATGATCAAAATAAGGTTATTTGTAAAAACACAGTAGAAAAAAATTAATCTCTGAGAGTCTTATAAACAAAGTTGGGGATTTCACAAAAAACAGAACGGCACTAGTGAACTTTTAGGTTTCCTATTATGATAGCAAATATTTCCTTTAGGATTACATGAAACTACGGTTATTCATCATCGTTTGCTTAATGCACATTTGTCCTTAAAGCTATTCCTCTAGACGTTTCTCTGTAACCTTGAGACAAACACAGGGCACAGAAGCACAGTGTATGAAAAGAGCTGCGTCTTTTGTTCCCTTAAGAGTCTTACTCGAGAACAATGCTCATTTCCTCATATAGCCAAAATCCATTCATTTTTAGAGGTAAAATAAGAAACACATTTCACCACAGAATACTGCTTTTCCCAGTTGCTTTTACCCCCTATGTAAAGTGCATGAAACAAACTGACTAAAGATAACATGCCCTAAGCATGTCAGAAAATGACTAAAACACAAAGAATGAGCCAAAAACACCCGGCTGGCTCAAAGAGACTACAGTAACATTGTCTGCTTATCTAAACCTCTAGTGGATTTCCATCTCTCATGATCCAAATGAAAAGAAAAAAGGATTGTAGAATGTGAAACCATGGCCTAATTCCGGAGATTATTTTTATTGGTTTTATGTGGGCCAGCTTGTCCCGGCATCTATATCACAAGGAACAGAACAGAGAGGATGAAAAGTTCACACAAAATACTGTAGACACATTCAGATCTTGGGTTTCTGCTTGGTTTGGGTAAGTAGCAGAATAACAGAGAACATGGAGGGAGGAAACCACCAAAATCACCCTAGCTGAGGATTAAACTATACCCACGCTACACATTGTATTTCTCACACCGAAAAACTTTTTGACTATTTGTCATATATTTAATGTGCCGCAGCGCCCAAAATGTATCAGTCCGCACCGCTGTCTCTATGGAACCGGGCAGGAACCAAGCGCCTGGAGTTCTTAGTCGAGCCAATCAAGAAAGGCTACTTTTAGGCAGGTGTGAAAAAATGCTGTAAACAAAGACTGCTTTCAGAAATATAAATAATGAGTGTTTATTTCTGTCAATTTAGAAAATGCAAAGTGAGCAAACAAAAGAAAGATCAAAATCAAATCAATATTTGGTGTTATTTGGTTAATTTTGTTTAATATTTTGTTATTTGCCTTCAAACCAGCATGAAGCGATGGCACGGCCCCCACAGAGCCCTGATCTCAACATCATCGAGTGTGTCTGGGATTACATGAAGAGACAGAAGGATGTGAGAAAGCCGACATCCACAGAAGATCTGTGGTTAGTTCTCCAAGATGTTTGGAACGACCTACCAGCCGAGTTCCTTCAAAAACTGTGTGCAAGTGTACCTAGAAGAATTGCTGCTGTTTTGAAGGCAAAGGCTGGTGACACTAAATATTGATTTGATTAAGATTTCTCTTTTGTTCATTCACTGCATTTTGTTCATATATATATATGTCACTAGTCTACCACAGACTACAGAGCCTGAGCTGAGATTTCTGAACACCCAGATCAACTATGTATATATTAACTTTTATTTTATTACTACCTTTTTTCAAAAACTTAAAAATTTGTAAGAAGATTAATTATATGTTTTGAATGCTGAATGGAGAAATATGATGGTTATTAAACACACAATAATGCTATAATTATTAATTCATATTTATGAATATTATAAATAATGTATCCAAATCTACTCATTTAATTTCTATAGTTACTTTAATAAAGCTTTATACTGTAAAATATACTAACCTTCATTTCTTTGCAGTTAATGTGAAAAAAATTGTGATGGTACAACACTGAGTTGTTGTTTTTTACCTGAAGTGTAATTGGGAATTGTTTCAAAATAAATAAAACACACAATGTGGCATAGTTTTATAGGAATATAACCACACTATTCTGTACACTATTCTGTGTTAAATAACACCAAGTTTTACCTGTATTATGTAGGACTTGTATTATGTAGGACATCTGTGGTACAATCTATAAAATAGCTTCTATAGAAATAACATATTAAAACAAGCTGCCCAGTGATAGAACTGATGAATATTCAGTGCTGTAGAATAAGGTGTAATAATCACTTGTGCTTGTAAATTTTGGAGCATTATCCTTTATTATCATGACTGCAAATTTATGAACATGCAAAAGTAACACATTTACAAATGTTTTTTTTTTTTTTTTTACAGTCTCTGTTTATTTTAAACTTATTCAATATCCGATACACACTTTAGTATATTGCAAAGGCAAGAGTTTTGGAGAGTACGAGATGGACTGGGAGACAACGATTGGACACAGAATTCATATATGTACGATTTTACATCACAATAGAGTGTTTATAGTGTTTATAAGTGTTATAAGCAGTATATAATGAGATACAGAGTGACTTATCACAAGAGAAATATCATGTAATGTATTCAGTGCTGAACTGGTAGCATTTTCTAATTTATAGAGCTTTAGTGCAAGGCAAAGCTAAAACGTCTGACAGTGACAGTAAAATACAATGATTACTCATTATCTACTACATATAACGCTGCAATCTATTTGTTATTATTACTATTTAGCATTACAAACCAGGAATACAATTATTTTTAGATTCGCCAGGAAAAAGAAAATTGTCAAGCAATTCTCTATAGATTGTATTATCTCCCTTGATTTGTTAATCCTTTCCTTCAATCTCTTCTTGCATCTTCATGCTAGAATTTAAAAAATCTCTACAGATTCCAGACAGGAAAGTCTATATTTCAAACTTTCCCCTCTGTCTCTGTGCACTCTTCATTCACCTTCTAAAGCGCCATGTCATATTCAACAATTTCCATCTCTTTTGGACTTTGCTCTGACTCTTCTTGCTCTGCCTTTCCATTTATGTTTGTTTCTTCTTCTTTGTTCTGTTCTATGTTTCTCATCAGTTCATTCGCTGGATCATCTTGATCCTCTAGTTCATTGTCAATCTTTTTCTCAATCCCTCCAATCGAAACTCGTGTCTTCAGATAAACCTCACTACTGTAGAAGTCCTGTACGTCTCCTTCTTTTATCTTCTCTATCTTCTTCAGCAGATACTCTAAGTCCTGAGGACCAACTTCATTGTCCTTAGTCATGAGAATGTCATACTCGTACTCACATTTCTGTACAAGTGTCTGGACCTCCTGGTCTCCTGATTGGATAAACTCCTCAATCTTCTTCTTCAGAGATTCATTACTAACACTGAATATTATCATGGTGTGTTTCCAGAACCTCTCTACAAAGATCTCTTCCATCTTTAAGAAAGTCACTTTTAAATCCTCTACCATAACTTTATTGTCTTCTGAAAGCTTTACAGGTATTATCAGGAGGAAGACATGGGGTCCGGGCTTAGACAGATTGATAGCTTCTTCGACATCCTTTCTTATTTTCTCCTGAGAGAGTTCTGCTGAGAAAAAGTCAGGGGTCTCCACAACAGTCACCTTCTTGTGGATGATGATGAAATCAGCTATAGATTCATCAGCCGGGTTTATCTCGTCTCTCCCTAGAATGATTGTTTTTGACGAACTTTTACAAGCGTCATTTCTCCCTAATACCAAAATCCTCCAAACAGAATCTATAAAATAAAGAGTTTTCAAGAAATTGCATGCAGTGTAATGGGGACTGGGGACTTCATAATATTTGCAGGTATGTACATCTTAAACTACAAAATTACATTCATATACATTTATTATTTTTTTTATTAACTTCAGCATAGATTTATAAAATAAATCACAGAATTATGAATATGATCTCTCTATTAACACTTCAGACGAATGTTATTGACATTATAGGTTAACCCTTTGTCGTGCTTTTAAATTTTGGATTAAACTTGTTTCGGTCACCTGACCAGTCAAACAGAATTTTATATATTTAAATAAAGTTGTATTGTAACTGCACAAAATATAAAAAAAAATATGGACATCTTATTCATGCAGCATAGGAAACATGGAAAGACCACTGCTTACCTTGCTCATTTGTTTCTGGATCTTTACTCTGGCTTTGGTCCTACAAAAAATATGGCAGACTGGTTATTGTCTAAAAGCTAAATTCAAATTTAAGGCACAGAGCCTATTACTTGATTACTTCAAAATTTTACATTTGTGCCCGTTACAATGACTTAAGTATGACGTTGAAGTCTGTTTTCAAAATGATAATTAATATCTTGAATTTTCTTCTCTTTAGTGCCATCTAGTTGTGTTAATAATAATTAGTATATTGTATTAGTACAATATTAAAGTCAAAGAGTTTTACCTCACTATACAACCAAGATAAAGAATAGCCTATAGGAGCCGAAAGTAGAGAACAAATCCAGGAATAAATCCACCATGAATCCTAAAAGAAAAAACACAACATATCAGTAACACGCATGCTGTAAAACTTCACTTTTTCGAAACACTCAATGCTTTGAATTTCCCTCACTGAGATTTCAATGCTTTTAAATGTGAACTCGCAAAATACATTGTGCACATGTTTACTGTGCAGATTTCTGAGATTCTCACATTCTCCCACTAGCTAAACTGGATATTTTTACATCATAACTTCAATGATTGCACACGTGGACAGAATGTTGAAAAAAGGAAGCTATGACTACAACCCAATAAACAAGTGCAAGACAAATTCAAATGTTAGTAATTGTCTAAAAGCTAAATTCAAATTTAAAGCACAGAGCCTATAAACACTTTTGCACTGTGCAAATGGAAAGTCACATTATCTTGTGATTATTATTACTATTGTCAATCAACTGCAAAATTTTACATCGTTGCCAAATACAATGACTTAAGAATGATGTTTAAATCTGTATGTTTTTAGAATGATAATTAGTATCTTTAACTTTCTTCCCTTTAGTGCCATCTGTGCCAACACATTGCTTCAAGAACAAAACTGAGAGTTTTTTGCTTTGTTAATAAATTGGTAATGCTACCAAGCCACATGTGATGATAATACATCCAAAAACAATGGAAAACAATGAACAGTAAAAAGACGTATTAAAGCTGCTATTATGGATTCATATTATGAATAATAACAATAATTGGCTTCCACACATTCCTTAATTTCTACACGTGTAGACTGATTGTTTTAGTTATTTTATAGTTATGTTAATTTTTCAATATACTGTATTAGTACAATATTAAAGTAAAAGAGTTTTACCTCACTCCAGTTCAACCAAGATAGAGGATTGAAGTTGATACTACGTAGGCAAGAAATCCAGGAATAAATCTGCCTTGACTTCTAAAAGAAAAAACACAAAAAACACAGTAACATGCATGCTGTAAAACTTCAGTTTTAAAAAAACTCAATGCTTTGAATTTCCCTCAATGAGATTTCAATGCTTTGAAAGATGAACACACAAAATACATTGTGCACAAGTTCATTGTACAGATTTCAGAGATTCTCACATTCTCCCACTAGCTAAACCGTATATTTTTGCATCATAACTTGTCAATGATTGCACACGTGGACAGAATGTTGAAAAATGTAGCTATGACTACAACCAAATAAACAAGTGCAAGCCATTAAATATTTTATGGTACTTTTGGTACATTTCTTAAGAATATGGAAAAGTAAACATTTTTCATTATAAATGCTGTAAGCAATTGTGGGGGAAAAAATCATTTCATGAATAATCATTTCATGGTTTTTTTGTATGTTAGAGGCATAAAGTAAATAATGTTCAAAGAAGTAATTTAACATCTACCTCAGGTTTTATAATGCATAGAATTATTGCCAGTGATTCAGCATTTTTTGTACAATGAAGTAATCCTTGATCTTCATGGAACAGACAGTCTACTGTGAGTGAATTCTTCCTTTTTACAGTTCTGCTGCTGTCTGGTACAACATAATCTTTATCAAACGTGTGATGGAGCACCACTAGAAGAGCAGGTTTGGAACCTAAAGAAAACATTGTATTCAGTGGAGTGATTTATACCATAGTGCATCACACCACCATGTCACTGATTATTTTATTTATGCTTTATATATTATAATACCTGCAATATCCTGAAGCTTTGTCAGTGCCGCTTCAATGTCGGTTCCAGCTCGTGACACAATAGGACAGAAAACCAGAACGTAATCGCACTCAGCTACATTTTTCACCTCCTGCAGATCTGGTTTTTGTTGTTTAAGATGTTCCATGAATCTCTTATCAACTTTTAATGTTTTTCCAGTGACAAGAACAAAAACCTTATTTCCTCCAAATATGTCTTTCATCTTTTCTGTAAACAAAAATAGGAATTAGCCATTAGTAATAATTATTAAGATATAAACCATTACTCATTTTTTTGAGTATTGTATGTCAATGTTACCCCTTTGATATATTACCTGGTTCTACTTCCATGTCATCTGCACCGGCAGCGAGTGTTCCATCTGGAAAACCAAATAGTCTTTATCAAAGAAAGTCCTACATTGTTTTTCTTATAATGTATGTGTGGTGGCCTGAAAAAACATCACATTGTGATATTCTGACTTTACAACACTATATATTGCCAAAAGAATTTGGACACCTGACCCTCACACCCAAGTCCACTTCTCTGCTATAAAAGCTTCCACTTGTTTGCTTCCTATTAGATTTTGGATTGTGGCTGTGGGAAATTCCCATTGAGCCACATGAGAATAAGTGAGGTCTCTGATGTTGGGTGAGAAGGTTCATAGTCGACATTTCACTTCAGCACAACGGTGTGAGAAATAGTTTTTACTCTCACTCCTGAAAGGAAATATGATTCTCTCCATCCATTTTGTGTAGCTCTTTTCCTACGTAGAGAGCCAGGAACTTATCCCAGGGGACTTGGGGCACAACTCATGGCAGAACACAATCATACACACATAAAAGACTGAATGCAGAAAATGCAGAACAGGAACAAATCCATAATCCCGAGCTACAAGCCTGTATATACTGTACCTAACTTTACCATGAAATCTTACCATGAAATCTATCTTTAATCTCACCTTTATTCATAGTCTATGTTTTTATATCTGTGGTATCTTTGGTCATGAATACAAGAATCATATGTATTATACATGTTTTTATATAATAAATATCTTCTTAACACTTTTTTGAACTATACACTAGTTAAATGTTTAGTACCAATTCAGTTTCCTGTAAATTATACTGGAGGCATAAACATTTGGAGAAGTCAGTTAAGTCAGTTATCATGGTTCAATCTAATAATTATTATTTCCTTTCATTTCTTTTGTACATGTATATGATGGTTTAACTAATTTTCTTATAGACAGCAGCATAGAAATACAACATAAAATCTGTAAAACACATGAAGACATTAGTTTTGAACTCTTACCAGAGGCTTTTGGTTCATTTTGCATGTCACCGTTCCCGATATTCTGAGGGGCATTTTGACTTTCAGAAGCTTTGTCAGATTCTGTTCTGGATGGTCCAGTCTCCATGTTATCTGTTTGCTAGAAAAAGTAAACAAGGGCATTCTTTATGTGTGTGTGTGTGTGTGTGTGTGTGTGTGTGTGTGTGTGTGTGTGTGTGTGTGTGTGTGTGTGTGTGTGTGTGTGTATATATATATATATAAAGAGAGACTGTCACAGTTTATGGGAAAATCCAAAGATCTATATCATTCCAAATAGCCCAAGCTGTTCTAAAGCATCCTAATTACCCTGATTCATTGCGAACAGCTGTTTTTTAATCAACTCAAAAGGTGTAAAAGAGAAGCTCTCTGCTGTTGTTTTGTGGACAGTCATGGCTAAGAAATAGGAGCTCACTGAGGACCTGCAACTGCACATTGTGGCTGCTCACAAGTCAGGAAAGGGCTATAAGACCTTATCTAGATGTTTTGAAGTTCCAGTGGCTACAAAACATCTAGATAAGGAATTATAGCCCTTTCCTGACTTGTGAGCAGCCAAAATGCACAGCCCCAGGTCCTCAGTGAGACACTGCACACCGCTGAATTCAGTGGATACAGACCAAGGAGGACACCACTTCTCCAGATAAGGCACACAAAAGCCCACTTTACCTGTGCAAATGTTCATCTGGACAAAGAAGAAGACTCCTGGTCTTCTGTTTTATGGTCAGATGAAACAAAAATTTTATTGTTTGGCCACATTGATGCAGCTTTAATTTGGCATAAAAAGGGAGAAGCCTTCAAACCTAAGAACACCATCCCCACTGTCAAACATGGTGGTGGAAACCACCTCAAAATTCTCAAAAACAACATCCGGAAGTCTGCAGAGAAACTTGGCCTTGTGCACCAGTGGACATTTCAGCATGATAACAACCCAAAGCACACAGCAGAAGTGGTGAAGAAATGGTTTGCAGACAAAAACATTAATGTTTTTTAGTGGCCCAGCCAGAGTCCTGTCTTAAATCCGATTGAGAATCTGTGGAGGGAGCTAAAGATCAGGGTGAGGGCAAGGAGACCCTCCAATCTAAAAGAGTTGGAGCTCATCGCTAAAGATGGATGGGCAAAAATATCAGTGGAGACCTGCAAAAAGCTGGTCAGCAATTATAGCAAGTGTTTGATTGCTGTAATAGCCAATAAAGGCTTTTCTTTTGACTGTTGAGAAGGGTATGAATAATTTTGAACATGCCACTTTTTGTTCAAATGTAAATAAAAGCTGAGTAATATTTTTTTCCACAATGATGCCTCTTGTACATCGTCTTATTATCCTCTCGGAGACGCCTGTGTCATTTCTAATCAAGAAAAAACTTGCTAGTTGAATAAAAGTAACTTCAAGTTAGAATTTGCCAGGGGTATTTAAAGTATGACTATATATATATTTATATATATATATATATATATATATATATATATATATATATATATATATATACACACACACACACAAAGAATTTTACCTCACTATGCAACCGATATACAGGATTTACTTAGCTAATATTACATACGTTATGAGACGAAGTTGAAAAAGGTAACCAGGAAAAATTCTTCCATGACTCCTAAAAGAAAAAACACAACATATCAGTAACGCATGCTGTAAAACTTCACTTTTCCAAAACTCAATACTTTGAATTTCCCTCAATAAGATTTCAATGCTTTTAAAGATGAACACACAAAATACATTGTGCACATGCTCATGCTCACATTCTCCCACTTATGGGGTCAGAATTGTTTCGTTATTCTGAATAAATATACTATGATCCACAAATAAATATAAAGAGTTTCACAAATATTTTTTAAATCAACAAATGCACAATAAGCAAACCGTAAATATATGTTACAAATTTCACAAAAAGAAATGGAATTCACAAATAAATAAAATGGGATTTGCAAATAAAAAAAATATTTATAAATTGTATTTATTTGCGAATGGCTTCCTGCTCATTTGTGGATTGCGTTCTGTGCATTTGTGGATTTGAAACATTTCTAACGTCAAGACGTGCACAAGAATCCACAAATAGGTGGACTCCGCCCACCGTCTACTCCAGCCAATCGGACAACGGTCTCGTGGCGCTGACCAATCGTGGCACGATCTACCTCCAACCAATCACGTTCTGATTTACTCGCTAAATACAATTAAATATATATTTATAAAAAAAAATTTATTTGCAAATTCCATTTTATTTATTTGTGAATTTCGTTTCTTTTTGTGAAATTTGTAACATATATTTACGGTTTGCTTATTGTGCATTTGTTGATTTAAAATATATTTGTTTAAACTCTTTATAATTATTTTTGGATCATAGTATATTTATTCAGAATAACGAAACAATTCTGATCCCATACCCACTAGCTAAACTGTATATTTTTTACATCATAACTTGTCAATGATTGCACACGTGGACAGCATGTTGAAAAATTTAGCTACGACTACAACCAAATAAACAAGTGCAAGACAAATTCAAATGTTTTATGCTACTTTTGGTACATTTCTTAATAATATGGAAAATTAAACATTGTTCATTATAAATGCTAAAAAGCAATTGTGGGGGGAAAATCATTTCATGAATAATCATTTCATGGGTTTATTGTATGTTAGAGGCATAAAGTAAATAATGTTCAAAGAAGTAATTTAACATCTACCTCAGGTTTTAGAATGCTTATAATTTTTGTCAGTGATTCAGCATTTATTCTACACTGAAGTAATCCTTGATCTTCATGGAACAGACAGTTTACTGTGAGTGAATTCTTCCTTTTTACAGTTCTGCTGCTGTCTGGTACAACATAATCTTTATCAAACGTGTGATGGAGCACCACTAGAAGAGCAGGTTTGTAACCTAAAGAAAACATTGTATTCAGTGGAGTGATTTATACCATAGTGCATCACACCACCATGTCACTGATAATTTTATTTATGCTTTATATATTATAATACCTGCAATATCCTGAAGCTTTTTCAGTGCCGCTTCAATGTCGGTTCCAGCTCGTGACACAATAGGACAGAAAACCAGAACGTAATCGCACTCAGCTACATTTTTCACCTCCTGTAGATCTGGTTTTTGTTGTTTAAGATGTTCCATGAATTTCTTATCAACATTTAATGTTTTTCCAGTGGCAAGAACAAAAACCTTATTTCCTACAAATATGTCTGTCATCTTTTCTGTAAACAAAAATAGGAATTAGCCATTAGTAATAATTATTAAGATATAAACCACTACTCATATTTTTGAGTATCATATGTCAATGTTACCCCTTTGATATATTACCTGGTTCTACTTCCA
The DNA here is from genome assembly GCF_022655615.1 of Tachysurus fulvidraco. Classification (NCBI taxonomy): domain Eukaryota; kingdom Metazoa; phylum Chordata; class Actinopteri; order Siluriformes; family Bagridae; genus Tachysurus; species Tachysurus fulvidraco. The sequence goes on from NC_062543.1 coordinate 13,250,998, forward strand.
TGTCATCTGCACTGGCAGCGAGTGTTCCATCTGGAAAAACAATTAGTCTTTATCAAAGAAAGTCCTACATTGTTTTTCTTATAATGTATGTGTGGTGGCCTGAAAAAAACCATCACATGGTGAAATTCTGACTTTACAACACTATGTATTGCCAAAAGAATTATGACACCTGACCCTCACACCCAAGTCCACTTCTCTGCTATAAAAGCTTCCACTTGTTTGCTTCCTATCAGATTTTGGATTGTGGCTGTGGGAAATTCCCATTGAGCCACATGAGAATAAGTGAGGTCTCTGATGTTGGGTGAGAAGGTTCATAGTCGACATTTCACTTCAGCACAACAGTGTGAGAAATGTATACATACAAATGTGATTTTAGTTTTTACTCTCACTCCTGAAAGAAAATATGATTCTCTCCATCCATTTTGTGTAGCTCTTTTCCTACGTAGAGAGCCAAGAACTTATCCCAGGGGACTTGGGGCACAACTCATGGCAGAACACAATCATACACACATAAAAGACAATTTTGAAATGCAGGACAGGAACAAATCCATAACCCCGAGCTACAACCCTGTATATACTGTACCTAATTTTACCATGAAATCTATGTCTATCTGTAAACTCACCTTTATTCATTGTCTATGTTTTTATATCTGTGGTGGCTTTTGTCATGAATACAAGAATCATATGTATTATACATGTTTTATATAATAAATACATGTTGTATCTTCTTACCACTTTTTCTAACTATAAATTAGTTAAATGTTTAGTTCCAATTCAGTCTGTCTGTTATATTTTGTTTCCTGTAAATTATACTGCCTTGGAGACATAAACATTTGTACAGCAGAGAGTCAGTTATCATAGTTCAACCTAATAATAATTATTTCCTTTCATTTCTTTTGTACATATATATATATGTTGGTTTAAATAATTTCCTCATAGAAAGCAGCATATAAATACAACATAAAATCTGTAAAACACATGAAGACATTAGTTTTGAACTCTTACCAGAGGCTTTTGGTTCATTTTGCACGTCACCGTTCCCGATATTCTGAGGGGCATTTTGACTTTCAGAAGCTTTGTCAGATTCTGTTCTGGACGGGCCAGTCTCCATGTTATCTGTTTGCTAGAAAAAGTAAACAAGTGACATACATCTATGGGGTATGTTTTATGTATGTATACTGTATTATACAGCTGCCTTTGTTGTCATAAAGCCTCACCCTTTTCAGGCGCTCGGTGTCAGGTTGTTGTTTGTTCAAATTTACAGCTGTACAGCGGAAATACAAGAAAAGAAGAAACAACTAAACAAAACAAAATTAGACAAAACACCAAGATCAAAAACAGCTGTCTATAAACATGTCTAAATACATACATACAACACCGTCACACTAAAAACATTTATTTTTCCCCATTAAATCGCCTTATAACCTCATTACTAACCTTATTGACGTCGACTGCTTGCTTCAGAATCCGCAGACTAACTTCAGAAAAACAGAAAGCTTTCACTTTCATTATGAATGTCTGCAATGTTTGCTTTCATTTTTAACTCTGTCGCTACCAGGACTCACTAAAAGTTGTTAATACAGTAGGCTAACAAAAAACTGGTGTTCTTTGTGTTATGGTTTCTGTTGTTAAAATGGTTTGTCTATGATTTTAGTAAATCTCCCAAATATGCTATGGGTATGAATTCTACATCTTAAACCTCTAACATTGACTGACGTACTAAAAATGAACAAGTAAACAAACACTTCATGGTTTTATTTGTTTTTCTGTAGCATGTATCTGCTGCCATCTACTGGATGTAGTGTGCAAATAATTAAGGTATTAGACATACAGTATTATGTACAGCAAGTGACCTCATTCTTGCCTAATTCACATCTTATTCAGTATGTATTTTTGACTTTTATTTATTTATTTATTTATATTTATTTAACACCTAAAAATATTCACTGATATTTGACCTGAAGAGAATTTAGGTTAGGTCACTGCTACCAAATAACAAAATGTCTATGAGAACAATGTGCCTGATCAGCACATCCATAATTGTTATATTTCCTACATCCTATTTCCTTCTGATGACATGTTAAGAATCAGAAGATCAATCCTTCTTCATCTAAGACAGTCTAAAGATACTATCCAGCTAAAGGGTTACCTTTCATTTTGTGGATGAATATTAGTCCATGTAATTAGAATATTAGAAATATTAGAAATAATTCATTACATTTACATTTACATCATTTGGCAGATGTCCTTATCCAGAGCGACATACAAAAGTGCTTAAGTCTCTATCATTGAATGCATGAATTCTGGTTCAATATGCTACAGACTTACAATACCGTGCGCTTAAATTACTGTTGTTTTTTTTATACACACATACAACAAACAAGGAAGAAAGTGCTACTGTAGTATGAATATGAATAATGTATGTAGTATATGAATAAGTAGGTCTTCAACTGTCATTTGAAAATAGCCAGTGACTCAGCTGTCCAGTCCCCTAGGGGAAGTTCATTCATGGTATATATTATCATCACAGAATTATGTACTTTCATTAGTTTTGTCTAATTTCAAGAGGAAAAAGTTGCTGAAACAAAAGCTGCTTCAAGAACATTTATTGTTTGTCACAGAATAACAGGCAATAACTAATGTGTTATATCATGCTGCATCATATATGGCATTACTACAGCATCATGAACCCTACTGTTTCATTTATATATTTTTACTTTTACAGAACAATACATGGAAATGCATTAAATAATAATATACTGCTTATTATAATTATTACATATTTCATTTATTCAGTGTATTTATCATAAAGAACATTACATTGTCCACTGTTCATGCTTGTGGGAAGAATAGAGAGAGCCACAAATAAAAGCAGGCATCTACTACATGCTAATACTCAGCAGTTTTAAGGACATTAATCATAATGGAGACGAGTCAATTTTACATAAATAAATCTTACAAGTTCTAAACATGATTTATTTAAGCTATATATATGGGTAGTGGGTTGGTCAGTGCTTCTTAAGAAGAAACCGAGATCTTCAAGGTCTGGAAGATGGTCCAGGTTGGACATGGCCTTCTCTGTATTCATCATTCATCATGTTTTCTTTTTTCTATACTTCTTTTGATGAAGATAAATAAAAACAAATGTCGCATCTAAAGCACATGATTAATCTTCTGTCTTTTTAAATCTATTGCTTTTTTTTTAAAATTTGTGCAATAACATAAAATTCATCTCACTTTTTAATATTTACTGTATCCTTATTTATTATAATTATTTACAAAAAAAGAAAAAAAAATCACTTACTGTCAGTGTTTTTCCGCCAACTGGACCTATTTATTCCTGAATAAATGAACATTCATACAGTAGTCATTAATTCAAAATTCATACATAATGTTATGTACATATGCTTATCAGCAGCTGTCCGGAAATAAAAGATTCAGATGTTTCTCACTGGCGTATTGCCCAGATTCATCTAACTTAGCTTAAATTAATTACAAATTTGTCAAACTCACCAAAATTGCCATGAACTTTGTTTTTTTTTCAGGATTTTCATCACCCTGCAAACACACGCAACAAAGCAGTTAACAGTAAACCTATGGTAGAACAAACAAAACCCACCCACTGTGAGTGATTTTAGCCTCACCTTGGGATGCAGGAAGTTTACAACTTTGGACATTGCTTCATTGTTCTTATGACACATCAGTAATCCCTGATCTTCATGGAACAGACAGTCGACTGTGATCGTATTCTGTCTATTTACTAATCTGCTGCTGTCTGGTACCTTAAGTTCTGGATTGAAAGTGTGATGAAGAACCACCAGAACTGCACGTTTGTCACCTTTTGATGGAGACATTGGAGTTTAATGAAATAAGTAAGAAAATATTTCTCAGATGGTAAAATTTAACTTTTACACAACTATAAAAGTTTAATAAAAAACAAAGATTCAGAATGAAGGTAAGTGAGCTCATGTCAAATGTTATTTTTCATCCTGTAAATCAATGCTTGTAAATTTTTGTGAAAATTATTTATTTACTGGAATAATGAGTGTTTACCTGCTTGGGTATTGAGCATCTTCAATGCTTCTACAATGACAGTTCCAGCTTGTGAAACAACTGGGCAGAAAATCAAAATGAAATCAGACTTTTCCAAATGCGTCACCATCTGTAGGCCTGGTATTAGTTCCTGAAGTTTCTTCTCTATGTCCACATGATGTCCTAATGTCTTTCCAGACATTAGAGTGAAGTATGTTAGACGAGGACGCTTCAAAATCTGGTTGCCAAAAGGCTGATGATCTAAAGAGAAAACAAATCATCAGTCACTGTAGTATAATATAAAATTCTAATTCTATTTAAATTCTAAAGATTTCCCAATTTAATTTTGTTGTAAAATGTAAAATTCACCATGATTTTAGAGAAATAAAAATCCTCACCTCAATCCAGTTTATAACTTTGGACAGTGCTTCATTGTTCTTATGACACATCAGTAATCCCTGATCATTATGGAACAGACAGTCGGCTGTGATTGTATTCTGTCTGTTAACAGATCTGCTGCTGTCTGATACAATAAGTTCTGGATTAAACATGTGATGAAGCACCACCAGAACTGCAGGTTTGTCACCTTTTGATGGAGACATTGGAGTTTAGGGAAATAAGAAAGCAAATATTTCTCTTGTAAAATTAAACTTTGGGCAAATAATAAAGTTTAATAAAAACAAAGATTGAGAAAGAAGGTAAGTGAGCTTATGTCAAATATTATTTTTCATCCTGTAAATTAATGCTCGTAAATGTTTGTGAAAATTATTTATTTATTGGAATAATGAGTGTTTTACCTGCTTGGGTATTGAGCATCTTTACTGCTGCTTCAGTGTCAGTTCCAGCTTGTGAAACAACAGGGCAGAAAACTAGAACTAAATCAGACTCTTCCAATTTCATCACCTTATGCAGACCTGGTATTTGTTCCTAAAGTTTCCTCTCTATGTCCACATGATGTCCTAATGTGTTTCCAGACATTAGAGTGAAGTATGCTAGACGAGGACGCTTCAACATCTGGTTACCAGAAGGCTGATGATCTAAAGACAAAATAAAATGTAGATTGCAAAGAAACATCAAATCACCAGTCCCTGTAGCGTAAAATAAATGATTCCTGGGATTTTAACTGTACTTCCTGAATTTAAAATTGAGCAATAAAAGTAGCTACTGGGATTTCATGAGTCTAAGAAAGATTCAAATTAAAAAAAGACTAAAATAATTAATTAATTAAACTATGTGGTAATGTTACATTATTCACAATAAACTGTATGTGACAATGTGACTTACATGGACTTTTACTCGGTGTCCCTCCCTGAATGTCCTGTAAAATACATTGTTAGAACATTTTGTTTTTGCAATTAAACGGTAAAGATTTCCCTTTTTAATTTTGTTGTCAAAAATAAAATTAACCATGATTTAAAAAAAAATAAAAAATTCCTCACCTCAATAAATTCTATAACTTTGGACAATGCTTTGTCATTTTCAGGACACGTCAGTAATCCCTGATCTTCATGGATCACATAGTCGACTGTGATCGTATTCTGTCTATTTACAGATCTGCTGCTGTCTGGTACAATATGTTCTGGATGATGAAGCACCACCAGAACTACAGGTTTGTTACCTATTGATGGAGACGTGAGAATAAAAATTAAATTGAACTGAATGTTTAATTATTTATTTAAACTCACAACTTATTAGTCACCAACACAAAACTTTTCAGATATTTTCTTGAGGCTATAATAAATAATAATGAGAGGTTTACCTGGTAGGGTATCAAGTGTCTTTTCTGCTGCTTTAATAGCCACAACAGGGCAGAAAGCCATAATGAAATCACAATCCTCTGGATTCTGCACATTCTGCAGAGCTGGAATTATTTCCTGGAATTTATGTTCTATACCCAGAAGATGTCTTAATGTGCATCCAAGTGCAACAGTAAAATACTTCATAGTCTGGTTATCTGTGTGGTCCTGAGCTAAATATGTTAAACAACAGAAATTTGTAAGAATAAATAAAAATAAGAAATAAATAACTCACAGGTGTACAATGTTAACACATTTACACAGTTACACAGACTGAAAGAAACATACTGATCATTAGCATCAGCTTTAAAAAAAAACACACTATTTTACAGTTACTTTACGAAATAAAAAGCAAGAGCTTACATTGCATATTACCCATTTTCGGCTTCACAGCTTCACATGCGGTTTATCCGAATAAGGAAATACTTTTTATATGCTATAGGATACTTTCACTTTTGCTCCAGAGCTTTATAAATCCTATCATTCCACTAATCATCAAAACAGCAACTATCAAAGTTTTTAATTATCCCTAAATATAAAGGATGCACTGGAAACTTGGAGCAGCACTTTGGCTGTTTCTGTCTTAGAAATAAAAATGATAGAATTATTAAAGAACTTAAAAATCAAACGTGAAAAAGTGCAGGTCATGCAAGCAATGGCGCATTAGGGCTTTTATTTTGAAGGCAAATTTTTTTTTTTTTTAAGATATCTACAGTGATGTGCTGGAGATACTGAGTTAGCCTTGTGCTTTGTTTTTAAAGTACAAACCACTGTGTTTAAGGATAACAGTTTAAATTTACTCTGTAACTAAACCCAGAGAAATATAAAAACTTCAGTGAAAGACACAACAGCAGAAAAGGTGTTCATTCAGATAAAATGCATACAGGATTGAAATTGGACAAAGTGACTAAAATAAACACTGAACACAAACTGGAATTTTTCCATTTATAAATTTCTATATTTTGACATTCACGTATCCAGACTTCAAGTGGAACAATTCATGCAGTTTAGTATGTAAAATAAATAAATAAATAAATAAATAAATAAATAAACACTTCAAATCAGTAAATGTTTGTCTGTTTAACCATTAATCAAAACATACTGGTAATTGGAATTTGCACTGGTCTGGGTTAGAACAATGGCATGATGACAGTAACAAGAGAGTTGCGAAAAATCATGGTGAACAAAAAACTGAAACAATCATCTTGAATGCTAACGTTGACATCCCTCATGTTTAGAATAGAATAGAATAGAATAGAATTCAATAGAATAGAATAGAACAGGGCAGAGAAGCCTTTATTATCACCACATATACATTACAGCACAGTGGAATTATTTTCTTCACATACCCCAACCAAGGAGGTTGGGGTCAGAGTGCAGGGGCAGCTATGATACAGCGCCCCTGGAGCAGGGAGGGTTGAGGGCCTTGCTCAAGAGCCCAGCAGTGGCAGCTTGGCTGTGCTGGGCCTTTAACCCCGATCCTCCGATCAACAACTCAGAGCCTTAACCAGTTGAGCCACTACTGCCCCAGTTGAGCCACCACTGCCCCCGTTGAGCCACTACTGCCCCAGTCAGTTGAGCCACCACTGCCCCAGTTGAGCCACCACTTCCCCAATGCATTAGAAAAGCCATGTAGCTGGACTGCAGCTTTACAGGATCAGAGTTTCTCCACCACCATTAGAGTTGGGCTTTTCACTCTCAAATAATCAAATAATATTGCATAATAGCCCAGATAAGGAGATAAACATTTGTGCAAGGCTGTATTAGCTTTTCTGAACGAATATTTATTGTACTGGTTTTTTATGTTTCAGTTTTCTCATGCTGTCAATTTCCATCTAAAAGCAACAACTCCATTATGCCATAAAATTGTGAGGGAAGTATGTCTCATACACAACAACGATCTAATGAATAACCTTCAGTCTTTTCCTTAGACATACAGGTATGTAATCATTAGGCTAGCTGCAGGCCTGTTAAAAAAATTTGCTTTAGGCTTTGTCTTGTTACTTTTTTGTTGCTGAAATCTCTGAGTGCGTAGTGTTTCGTACGGACTATGATACCCAGTCTCTAACATACATATGGTCTTAAACCTCTAACATTGACTAACGTATTAAAAATTAATAAGTAAACAAATACTTGTTGCTTTTGTTGTTTTTTTCTGTATCATTTATCTGCTGCCATCTACTGGATGTAGTGTCCAAATAGTCAATGAAGGTATTAGACATGCAGTATTTTGTACAGCAAGTGACCTCATTCTTGCCTAATTCACATCTTATTCAGTATGTATTTTTACTTGTATGGTTTTAAATTATTATTATTATTATTATTATTATTATTATTATTATTATTATTATTATTATTATTATTATTTTATTATTATTATTATAAAGTAGTTAGTTAGTTTGTTTGTTTATACTGACTGCAATTTCACCTGAAGAGAATTTAGGACAACAATAATAGAACAAGGGTCTAAGATCTGGCAGAGAAATACATTTACAAGGTTATACATCTAAAATTATAAGTCACTGTTCTAATAGACTTTCGGTTATTTGTTAGCAATGAATGTGCTTGATCTTTTCCCTTTGGTAAAATCACACCCTTTGTTTTTTTTTTTTTTAACTGAATCAAACATGAACTTTTCCAGAAAGAAAAGACAGAATCAAGCGTACTGATAAACATACATAGGAGATTTGTTCCAAAATGTTAAATAAACATTTCTTCATGAAAATGTTAATAAAACATTATTTTTGTAGTAATAATATCAGCACATCCATAATTGTTATATTTCCTACATCTTATTTTCTTCTGATGACATGTTAAGAATCAGTAGATCAATCCTTCTTCATTTAAGACAGTCTAAAGATACTATCCAGCTAAAGGGTTAACTTTTACTTTGTTGATGAATATTAGTCCATGTAATTAGAATATTAGAAATACTAATATTAGGAGGTATTTCTGAATTCAGGATATTCACTAAATTCATGTCTTTTGCATGATTTTTTGTCAAAACCGGATTATAATATACAACCTGTATCATCTTGAAGAATATATCGACTCGCATTAAAGACGCAAAGACGGCAACCAAAAGCAGTAAAATTTCACTATTCTTATTACCAGAGTTGTCATATAATGTATAATATAGAACTCTTCTTGTTATTCTCACTGAGGGCTAAACCCCCTAAAGATGAAATCCTAGAACCGCCCTTGGTGTCAACCCAAAAAAACACGAAGTGCTTAATTTAATTAACATTAATTTTGTCATTTGTAAAACATCACAATAATTTTGAGTTGTTTTCAAGGACAGAGCTGGAATCTCCCTACAGTTTGGGATATGGCCTTGGTGATACACTTCATATACATTATGTTTCCAAAAGTATTGCGTCACCTGACCTTTCCTGCTATATGTGGTTGTTTTCTGATCTCATCCCTACTGAACACCTTTGGGACGAATGTGAACGCTGACTCCACCCTACCTCACCTACATCAGTGCCTGCCTTTCGTAACACTCTTGTGGCCGATGAACACAAATATCCATCAGCACACTCCAAAATTATATATACATACACACACACATTATATATATATATATATATATATATATATATATATATATATATATATATATATATATATATATATATATATATATATATTTTTTTTTTTTGACATCCAGTTACCCTAAACAGTTTGACACTAAACAGGTAGTAGTAACTTTTTAATTAAGTACATGTCAGAGCCCATACTTCTTTACTTTAACTTGAGTAAAAGATTGTAGTCACTACTTCTACTTTTAATGGAGTCTTTTAAAAAAATGAGTATCTGTAGCCTACTTCTACTTGAGTAAAGGATGTGTGTACTTTTGCCTATCAGGTGGGTTATAAAATCAAAAAGATGGTTATTTGATTTGTTTAATGATTTGAGGAGATATGAATTCTGGTTTCAAAATGAATTTCATAAGTTTTATTTGTTCAAATAGTTTTAAAAAACATGTGGTTGAACTATGACTATACATTTAATGTGAATTTAAATAATTTTTATTTAAATTAATTTAATTAGAATTAAAGTATTGCACGTCATACATCATTGTAATTTTGGCACCTATACTTTTAAAAAAGTATTTTAAGGTTAGATGAGTGTTGTTTGTTTGCATAATGATATTTTCTGTGCCACCCCAGAGTAAGTGCTGGCCCCTGCCTGCAAGTCCAAAATGTTTTCTTTCATGATTTTGTTTTCGGCGACAACGGAAGTGAGTTGAATGGTAAGTGCTTGTACGGAGTCCTTTAAAAAGTTATTTTCTTTAGTGAGAGTGTCTATCTGTTCTTGGCTGAATTCTTAGCTGTACCGCAATTCCTGGAATTCCTTGTGTATGTGCAATCCTGGTATCAAGTCCGGTGAGTTTATTTTCGATTGACAACAAAATGTTGCTTACCTCAGTGCAGCACGGCGGTTTGGGTGATGTGGATGGTGTTGTACTTGGGCTGAAAGGTGAATCGGGCAGTGGCGGAGCCAGGGATATTTCACAGGGGTGGCCAGGCAGGGATGAGGGACAATTTAGTTTTCACAGGCAAACTCCAGACGACCCCGAAAAATCAGTAAAGGATTTCATGATCAAAACAACTCAAATTACAGGCGGAAACAGTACAGAGCATCACCTTTCACCGAGTTCACCGTATAAGATCTAGAAACAATAACAACCGACCACGAGCGATCATCGCAAAATTCGAACACTATAAACACAAAGAACTGGTTCAGAGGCAAGGCAAACAACTCAAAGGCACAAACTATGGACTCAATGATCAATATCCAAAGGTCATTCTCGAACACCGGAAACAACTCTTCCCAATTCGAAAACAGAAAATAAATGAAGGAAAAATGGCAGTCATTACAGTGGACAAATTATACATAGATGGACAACTATATTGCGATAAGGACATTACTCCCTGGCTTTTCTGAACACCTCACTTTCATTCCTGAGTCAATAACTGTCATAATCACTAAAACATGTCATCTATCACTTTTGTAACCCGGAACGTACGTGGATTTGGTTCTCAGACAAAGAAGGTCAAAGTTTTTAATCATTTGAATAAACTACAAGCCGACATATGTCTCCTGCAAGAAACACATCTATCGGAATCAGATTATAACAAAATTAAATCATCAAATTACAGTCATTTATTCTCGGCTCACTACAACACAAAACAAAGAGGAGTATGCATTCTAATAAATAAAAAAATCTCTTTTGTTCATAACACCACTATTACAGACCCTGAAGGACGTTTCATTATTATTAACATCTCCATTAATAGTAGCCTGGTCACAATTGGCAACTTGTATGGCCCAAACACAGATGACCCATCCTTTTTCCAGACCTTTTTCTCTTCAATTTCAATTTTTTCTAATTGTCCAGTTATAATTGCAGGTGATTTCAATAGAGTTCTAGATCCAACAATAGATAGATGTAATAGTTTAGGCAATAAACGGATTTGGAAATCTGCAGAAACCATAAAACAGTTCATGAGGGATTTTGGTCTCGGCGATAGTTGGCATCTACAGCATCCTAACTGTAAAGAATACTCATTTTTCTCACCAGTACACCACTCATATTCCCGCATTGACTTCTTTCTTACCAGTAATTCTATCATATCAAATATTTCTGAATCAAAGATTCATCCAATAGCCATCAGTGATCATGCCCCGGTAACATTAAAATGAAGCACAACTCGTCAACATAAACCCACTACCAGATGGCGATTTAACATATCTCTTCTGAAAGATCATGATTTTGACAGTTATTTCAAAAGAGAGTGGGCATGTTTTCTAGAGATGAATGACTCTCTGGAAACATCTCCATCTCTTCTGTGGGAAACAGGAAAAGCAGTACTAAGAGGAAAAATTATTTCATTTTCAGTTTACAAAAAAAGGAAAGAAAAGGATGAACAAGTAGGATTAGAACAAAAAATTAAACAACTAGAAGACATTAACATAAATAACCCAACAGAAGAAACTCAGGATTCATTAAGAAAATATAAACTCAAATTGAACAATTAATCAATAAACATACACAATTCCTAATTCATAGGCTACGACAAGAAAACTTCCATCATAATAACAAATCTGGTAAATATTTGGCAAATCAAATCATACAAAATAAGGAAAAAGCTACAATACCAGTGATTGTAGACACAGCAGGGAAATCCACCAACTCACCAGAAGAAATAAATCAAATCTTTCAAAACTTTTACAGTAAATTATATTCCTCCAATAAAGACCCAGATCAGCAAGACATTGACTCATTCCTCAACAATATCAACCAACCTCAACTCAGTAAACATCAAATAAATACTCTTGAATCTCCCTTATCAGAATATGAACTTTTTAATGCCCCCAAACTCATGCCAAATTACAAAGCACCAGGCCCCGATGGATTCCCTGCTTCTACAAACACTTTTGGTCCATTTTATCACCACTTTTTATCCGTATGATTACTGAATCAAAACAAAAATCAAAAATCCCAGATACTATGAACAGCGCCACAATTTCAATACTTCTTAAACCAAATAAAGACCCAACATTACCATCAAGTTATCGCCCGATTTCCCTAATTAATGTAGACATTAAAATCATCGCTAAAGCACGAGATCATAGAATAGAAAAAGTCACACCATCTATAATCCATTCAGATCAAACCGGTTTCATCAAAGGTAGACTTTCATCCTACAACACACGCAGACTTTTTAACTTGATGCATTATTCATCAACTCAAAAAAAAAACAAAACCATCATAGTTACTCTCGATGCAGAAAAAGCTTTTGACAATTGGAAAATTGGTCAATTGGAAATTCCTGTTTTCCACATTAGAGAGGTTTGGTTTTGGGGAGTCATTCATTAATTGGATCAAAATTCTGTATACATCACCTTCAGCCACTGTCATCACCAATGGACTAACATCACATATCTTCATGCTGCAACGGGGGACTAGGCAAGGATGCCCACTCTCCCCTTCATTATTTACCATTTTCATTGAACCATTAGCAGCAGCTATCCGTCAAAACAGCTACATTAAAGGAATTCAAACACTAAACATGCACCACAAAATTAGTCTTTACGCTGATGATATATTACTATATTTACAAGACCCCTCATCATCATTACAAGAAGCGATTAAACTCATTGATTCATTCTCAAATATCTCTGAATACTCCATCAACTGGAGTAAATCAGCCATACTTTCATTACATTCTAACAGTTTGGATGTGACATCCCAGACATCACCTATTCCTTTGTGCACTAACTATATCACATACTTGGGCATTAATGTTTCCCCCAGGCTGTCAGAGCTGTTTGGACTCAATTTTACTCCATTACTTAAAACAATAAATGATGACCTTCACCGCTGGATGAATTTACCACTATCCATTATGGGCAGAATATCAGTAATTAAAATGACTATACTCCCTAAATTAAACTATTTATTTACAATGACTCCAGCACTACCCACCCTCACCTGGTTTAAATCACTAGATTCTATCGTCACTAAATTCTACTGGAAAAATAAGACTCCAAGAATTAAATCGACTACACTACAGAAACCAAAAACACAAGGAGGACTGGAAGCACCACATTTCTACCACTACTTTTTGGCCAATCAGCTCCAAAACATATACAAATAGATTCATCTTAACTCATCAGAAAGCACATGGCTAGATGTTGAACAGTCAATTTGTAAAGAGATTAACATTTCAGAATTACCTTTCTACAGTCAGGCAATCAAAAAGCAGTACTGTTTTAAATCACCAACAATAGCCACAGCTCTGACAGCCTGGTGGAAATTTCATCAAATCACAAACACCCCTCTTGCATCATCTAAATACACCCCGATCTGGAATAACCCAGATTTTATAGTAAATAAGAAGCCACTCAACTTACGCACATGGGTAGTTAAGAGCATCACACAACTTCAACACATCCTCCTTAATAACAACTTGGCACCATTTTCCCGCTTGGTCCAGAAATAGGGCATTGTTTTTTGGAATATTTACAAATCAAATCATACATTCAATCAAAAATTGACACTCAGAGAATTAATCTAGACCTTTCGCCTCCAATTTCAGAACTAATTAATATAACCTCCCCCCCAAAAAAATTACTCTTCAAAATATTTAAAATAATATCCAAATCAGACAACACATTAAGCCTACCCAATGCCAAATGGGAATCAGACTGATCTATTGCTCCCAATGCCGCTTTCTGGACACAAATCTGCAAAAATATCTACTTCATGACAAAAAACGCCAACTTACAACTTATACAGTATAAAGTACTTCATAGATTTCACCTAACTGGACAGAAATTATTTAAAATGGGTTTTACTTCAGAAACATGCTCACATTGCACACAAAACACCCCAGATACATATTTACACGCTATTTGGCAATGCACTGCGGTTAAAACATTCTAGGAAAACGTTATCGACTCACTATCCAACCTTATGGGTTGTCACATCCCGCTGTCTCCCTCCCTCTGTATATTAGGTGACATATCCATAATCAATTTAAACAGTACAGACAGTCAATTACTCCTAGTGGCTCTAACTATTGCCAAGAAAACTATCCTCATGAACTGGAAATCGAGGAACGCCATACACATTACAACTTGGAAAAATTTACTAATAGAGTACATCTCCATGGAAAACTTGTCTACCTCCACTCAAAATAATACATCAGAATTACACCCGTCTTGGTTATCTCTCTTTAACTTCAAACAGTCATGAATCCACTGACCTTCTTTGTCTGAAGCCATCCTCAATGATACACCATCAATAATCACATCAATAATCACACATGATTGGGAGGAGGGAGGGTCAGGAAGAGGCAGCAACACAGACTAATAAATATAAATTAAATACTTATTATATTTAAAACTCTCTCTCTCTCTCTCTCTCTCTCTCTCTCTCTCTCTCTCTCTCTTTCTCTCTCTCTCTTTCTCTCTTTCCCTTTTTCACTGCTTCTGGACCCTGGTTGGCTGTGGCATACTAGTCCCTGCCATGTGCAGTTCTGATTAGTCGTGGGTGGGTGTGATGTGGGGCCGGGGGCATTGGACTTTCACCCTCCAGCTTGTACTTCTGTCTGATATTTCTTGTCTCCGGCTGGCCCAGCACTTGTCCCGCTGTTTTAATGCATCACATATTAGATGAGGTGCACACACATTCATTTGGAGCATAATAATATTAAAAAAAAAAATAAAATACATAGGGTAAGTGTGTCGTGTGCACATACATAGGGTAAGTGTGGCGCGGGCGTGGTGGCCTGGGCTTTGCACTGGGCTGGTTCCATGGTACACGCCATGCTTTTTTAATGCATTATACACTAGTTGACAAACATATCATGAGTATAACAATGAAAGCAGCCATATTTATTCCACACAAAAAAAAACAAAAAAAAACAAAACGTATACACACACACATTTACATTACATTTACAGCATTTAGCAGACGCCCTTATCCAGAGCGACTTACATTTTTATCTGATTTTTTTTTATACAACTGAGCAATTGAGGGTTAAGGGCCTTGCTCAGGGGCCCAGCAGAGGGAACCTGGTGGACGTAGGAATCGAACTCACAACCTTCCGATTCTTAGCCCAGCACCTTAACCACTAGGCTACCACATCCCGCACACACAAACAAGGTAAGCGTGGCATGTGCGGGACGGCTGGAGATGGGTCTGGATTTTGGGACCATGGATCCCACAGCACTTCACCTTGATAGCCCGTTGTAATATGATGCCGGCGTTGGTCTATGCTATGCCATGGCCATGAGGGTTATCAGCGGCAGCTTTATAATACCTTATCATTAATAGTTTTATCAATATTACCGTTATTATTATTATTATTATTATTATTATTATTATTATTATTATTATTATTATTGCTATTATTGCTATTATAACTACTACTATTATCATTACTATTAATGGCTGTATCAGCATTATTATTGCTATTACTACTACTAGTTCTATTGGTCCTCTTTCTGATCCTTTAACCTCCCCTTCATTCTGGATGAAATGAGTATATTTGTAAATATATTTATCATTACTACTGCTAATACTATTATTACTATTTCTTATTAATTGGATTTTTCAATATTATTATTATTATTATTATTATTATTATTATTATTATTATTATTATTATTATTATTATTATTATTATTATTGCTATTACTGTTGATATTTTCACCTTCCTCATACCCAATTTTACATTTACATTTTGTCTTGTTATACTATTACTGTCTTCATCGTTATTATTGTCATTATAATTATTATTATTAATATATTTTCCTCTTTGATTTATGTATGTGTGCATATATATGTATGTACACACACACACACACACACACACACACACACACACACACACACACACACACACACACACACACACACACACACACACACATGTTTTGTTTTGTTGGTCTTTGTATTTATATTTTGCATCTAATATAAAAAAGAAAAAAAAAGAAAAAAAAAGATTCTGAAGACTCCACCAACAGTATTTTCAAGTCAACATGTTCAACTTTCATTTTCCCTTTGAATATTTTCTGTGTTGGTTACATTTTTAACTCATTCACCTCCAGGTCTCAGTAAAAGCTGTTAATTTTGTATAGGCTAACACACATTCTTTTTGTTTTTAAACAATTTTTCATTTGTTATAAATTGTTGTCTTACTGTCTTTAATTTCAGGGAATATCATTCTGACTGGCTGTATGGTACTGTTTCCCTTTGAAGTGATTTTATGTCTAAAACGTCTAGCAATGACTTACTGTACTTCATAAAAATTGCCAAGTAAACAAAAATGATTTGTTGCATTCAATGAGCACCCATTTTCTACCCTAAACTTACAACATGGTTTAGCTTTTTCATTTAGGACAAATAAACCACACAAGATTACCATGTGTATGTTTTTTTTTTTTTTTTTTTTTTTTTTTTTTATTATTATTTTTTTTACAGGAGCATACATATCAATCTTTATCATGTAAGAGAAAAAATACAGAAGTAGAAGGAGAAGTGGGCTATACATGTGCCGTGTTAACATTTACTGTGTCTGAAGTTGCATGTCATCTGGCAGTCTTTTAAAACTACAAGTCTTGCTTGGTGTATATGAGTTTGTCAGTCTCTTTGGCTGATTGTTGAATGATGGAGCTGCAGCAGAAGCATTGTGTGTCACTAAATGTGGATGATATTCAAGAACAAAGAAAGACTGAGGACATCTATCAGACTCTACAGACCTCACCAACTCTGCAGACACCACCAACAG
Organism: Tachysurus fulvidraco; assembly: GCF_022655615.1. Taxonomy (NCBI): domain Eukaryota; kingdom Metazoa; phylum Chordata; class Actinopteri; order Siluriformes; family Bagridae; genus Tachysurus; species Tachysurus fulvidraco. The sequence goes on from NC_062543.1 coordinate 13,268,132, forward strand.
TAATCACAAGAAAAGCTTCAGGTAAGTAAGGGGTGGATGGATGAACACACAGATGGATGGACAAACTGCTGATTGAATGCCAGAGTGTATAAACTGTGTACAGTTGAATGAACGCTGTGAAATTATAGACGTAGACCAGTACCTGGAAAAAATGGATTAATTTTTTAGGTAATGATTTATCACTAAAAAAAAAATCGATATTCAGATGATTTTAAGCAAAAGGAAAACACTTCAATCACCCACTGTGATCGTTTTAATTTTGATATTATATTGATGTTCTGTTTCACACATGTAGGGAAAAAGATAACTGTTCCACTCCTCTTCATAAACATCCTCTTACTGACCACCATCCTTTTGGTTGTGGGGATACACTGTGAGTTTTATCTCTTTGTTGCATGCAAAATGTCACTTGGTCTACAGTATGTGCATTCAATATATCACACTCTCTTGTGGGTACACAGCACAACCTGAATTCAGTGTTTAAAAGGATATAATCTTGTATCTTTTATCTTGTAGTTCACCACTCTAGACAAAGTGGGGAAGAAGAAGTGTTAAATGCCCAGAAAATAAACCAAGGTAAAATATTTTTCATTTATACTGACCGACAAATAAAAAAAATGTAAAAAAAAATTTAAAATTCAAATATATCAGTAAACATGTTATGCACTTTTTTGTATCCTCCAGAGATGTGGTATCTCCATGATGGCACGTTCTATTTGTTCTGGAATAACCACAGTGACTGCAATACTGCTTATGAGTTTTGTCAGGAGCGGAGCGCCAATCTTGCCACTGTAACAACAAAAAACAGGGTGTATATATACACACACACACACACACACATACACACGCACACACGCACACACACACAATATACATATACATACTTATTATATACAATTAACAAAAGTTCATTTAAATTATAAACTTTGTTCCGGTATTGTTTGTAATATGGATTGACTGATTTTCTCTTGGATGAATCTCTATTACCATCTTTATTACCTTAAGCAAAGTTTAAAAGATTTGCTAGATTTGCCAAGAACCAATTTGTAATTGCCTTCAAAACAGCAAAGCAATGCTTGATGAAGTATTTCATCAAGTATGGCTCACGAGAGAAATAGAAAAGATAATGAAAAATATATGTTTTAGGAAATAAAATTTTTATTTGAGATTGAGCTTTTAAGATTTTGAGTCCTACTGTATAGTGCAGTCATTATGGATGAAACTGAATGATGCAAGGAGCGTTATTCATGGCTTTAAATTGACATTAAAGTAACTCTATGAATTCTTACTGAGTAATTGGACAAACTAAAACTCTTTTATTTTGCATCAAAGCCCTGTAATATAGAGTGATTCTTTGTGAGCACACTTAACACACTCGGCAGATCTCACTCTGGTCATTGCAGCTTCTAGCACAGGATCTGCGTGTTTGGTTTCCTTATATATTTTGGTCATGTGTGTGGTTAAAATGTGTAAATACTTCTAGTATTGTAACTTCCTGTATTATCATTCCTGTTTTCTCTCTTAAACATTGTTAGTTCTTCGTTTGTTTGTACTTAAGTTTGTAATGTCTCCAGATGTACTGAGTTGACAACTTTTACCTACACTGGTTATTTTATCAGTTTAAGTTACTCATATGTGCAGTTTATGGTTTCACTGATTGTAGGCCTGGTCATCAATCATTTTTTCCACAGCTCATGTCTATGTTAGCTCGTCATCAATTGACATGGACCACCATAAGACCATATATCGACTCAGTAAGTGAATAAAAGTGTATTCTCTTCTAAATATGTCCTAATTCTGTTTCAATGTCTGTGTGTGCAGGACTGGCTGCAATCACAAATCAGTGGAAAGAACCTGCTGGTAAAAAGGGATGACTTGAATTACGATGATATGCATGAAATGATAAATATGGTATTCTTCATGTCTAAGCTGGTAAATACACTCCTGCGCCTTCTTCACTAGTGTATTTTTTTAATCTCTGTTCAGGATTTCTGCTGTACAACATTTGGTGAGTCGTCTGAGCTCAGTGAGCAGGCAGAGGGATGGGTGTGTGCTTCTGTCCAAAGGTAAAGTACCAGCTCCAAACACCAAAAAATACAAGCTTTGCTTAACATTTCCGTGCATGTCACATTACTTAGTATGTCTTGTCTTTTTTCTCAGTTTTCACCAATATTATCAGCCTTTTTAAATGAAAATAGACGAAATGCATTTAATGTCTTCAGGAGTCACAGATGGCACAATTTGCATATATAGGAGTGTAAATAAGAAATTGGGGAAATCAGATTAGATAAAATTTCCTGTTTAAGTTATTAGAGTTCATAAGAATAAATAAGAATTCCAGAAATATTGGAAGATGGTAAAACTACAGCAAAGACTAAGTCAAACAAACAACTGAAGTATTACTACACACACTAGCATACTAGTGGGAATGGTTCATGCTTCATTGCTTCAAGTCATTAGCAGATTTTGAAGCAAAAGTCTATGAAACAACTGATGAAACACATTTTCCTTTGTGACAATTGTTTATAAAGGTCTTTTATTGTTAGTAGACTTTTTCCATTCTTTGCACACCACAGCCACCCCTTGTATCCTGACTTTGTTGCCATTGAGGAGATCATTAACTGATGAAAATGATTCCCAGCAATACTGAACTGCTGATCATCCCAGGTGAGTCATACCCAGGTCAGGATCTTCCTGCACTACTCTTTGATCTCCCCATTTGGCCAATGCGTGTAACCTTGGGGTAACCATGGACAAACAACTGTCCTTTTCCTCCCATTGCTAATGTTACATGCCCATGTTGGTTTCTTCTCTACAACATCAGAAGGTTTTTAATCCTTCTGCCTTTTTAATCCACACAGGCTGCTCAGGTACTTGTTCAGTCTTTTGTCATTTAAAAACTTGACTACTGCACCTCACTGCTGGCAGGTCTACCTGTGAATGCAATCCGCTCTCAAATGATCCAAAATGCAGCGGCATGACATTTTTCAGCCTGCCTATGTTTTCACACATGACCCGAATGCTACGCTCCCTCCACTGGCTTCCAGTAGCTGCACGCATCAGATTTAAAACACTGATGCTTGTTTACAAAATGCTTGTTTACTTACCTCAAAGCTCTTATCACTCTTCACACTGCATCTCGCTCCCTAGTGACCTTTTATAACATACAAATAATAATAAATTATTGAATAAATTACTAGTGCTGCTAAAGCTTAAAATTTTTATTAGCAACTAATCACATAATATTAAAAAACGATGTTTTGCAAATAATTATTTTGGTCAATAAACGAGCATAACAATAAACTAGCTAGTAAATAAATAACCACTGCTAGCTAGCCAACATGTGTATTTCATCATCATTTTGTGAACAGGACAGGCAAGAGAGAATAAATGTTAAAGTAATGTTTGTCTCATATTTTCCAGGGTTATCAGTGTTTGGGGTATGTGTTGTTGATCAGAAGTTTGGCGATTCAAACCCCTTCACTGACAATCTGCTACAGTTGGGACCCAGAACAAAACTCTTAACCTTCTCAGCTCCGTGTGTGCGGCATCAACCCCAGCTTCCTAAAAAGCTACAGAACAAGCAATTTATTGTGTTAATGTTTGTGTGATAAACTTTAGTTTAGTAAACTTTGTAGACATTTATAATTTACAGACTCCCTGTAAAACATCTCTGTTTCTTTTAACTTTGCTTCATTTGCTGCATCTTACATTTTTTTGTATTATTAAATTTAAGATTGGAAAAAATGATGATGATGATCATGATGATGATCATGATGATGATGGAACAACTGTTTATATCCAATAGAAATAGATTTCATTCTTTAATCAATTAAATGTGCATGCCTTCTAGTGTTTTATTTTGAAGTGTCATTTTGTTAATGAAGGTCAAATCATATGACTAGTGATGTCACGTGAAATGGAGGTCATAATACTGTCACAACCAGGAAGGAGGGAGGCAGACCTGTACAGAGTATAGCTTCAAATCAATGGGGTTTAATAAATGATAAAGACAAAACAGTAAAAAACAATCAATAACTAAACAATACAAAGGACGAGGAAATAAAATGGTAACAGAGACGACACTTAACATTAACTAATGATTCTGTGCTGCCATCGGCAACGCGACTCACTTAAATACACATAACAATGATTGACAATTAGGAAAAGGTGTGGAGACAGGGAGGAGTGAACGAAGGCAGAGCAGACACATAACAACAACAATAACAATAGCACATGGCAAAAAGTCTGGGCTGATTCCTGACAGTAGCACACACACATTTGAAGCGTGGCTCCAGAAGCGCCAATTTCGTCTTAATCTCGATGAGGTCCAGGAGGGGGGGGTGAGACACATGGGGGGAGCAAGGAACATGGCGAAGGCAGCTGGGGGGAGCAAGGAACACGGCAAGGCCAGTGAGGGGAGCAAGGGACACGGCGAGGCCAGTGAGTGGAGCAAGGCACATGGTGAGGCAGGCGGGGGGAACCAAGCCACACGGTCATGCAGGCGGGGGGGAGCAGGGCACACGGCGGCGCAGCCAGAGAGGGCCGAGCGATGTCCACAGCCTAGCTTAAGGGCCGAGGCTACGTCCGCAGCAGAGCAGAAGGGCCGAGCATAACCCCTGACACACCACGGCCAGACCCACTTCTCAAAGACCAGAAATTTATTTAATTATTTAATTTCAGGGTATGAAAGCAGGGGGATTTGTAATAAATAAATTTAATAATTTTAGTAATAATACAAAAGTTACAGGAGAGTAGCTTTTGGGGCTTTTCTACTCAAATGGCAGAAGGGTCTGTGGAACAGAACTACGTTTTAATCAGAAAAAAAATGAGGGAGATGTTTATTATAACATGATGTCTTGCACCTTCAAACCAATGTCTCCATTCCTCAAGAGCTAACTTGATTGCAAGTAACTCATGATTTCCAATGTCGTAGTTGACTTCTGCCGGGCTGAATTTATGGGAGTAGAAGGCACATGGATGAAGCAGTGGATGATTCCCCTGCTGCTTTGACACCTGAAAATGAAGCAACTAATTCCACGATGAAGGGTTTGTTTGTATTGGGATGAATGAAGATGGGTGCAGAACAGAAGGCAGCTTTCAGGTTCTGGAATGATTGGTCTGCCTCCAGGGTCCATGACAGAGTTTTGGGTTTTCCTCCTAGAAGGGTGGTACTGTAAGTGGTTGAACCACATTACTGAAATGGCGAATGTCATAGAATAGCAAATAGAAGTTAGCAAATCCTAAGAATCTTTGCAGGTTTTTCACAGTGAGAGGGGTTGGCCAGGATGTTATGGTTTCCACCTTCCTCTCATCCTCACTCTATCCTGAGATACATTGTAACACAGAAACTGAATAGATGATTGGTGGAATTCACATTTTTCAGCCTTCAAATACAGGTTATGCTGACGGAGACGTTTGAGAACTTCCTTCACATGCCGGGTATGGTAAGATGGATCCTTGGAATAGATGATTATATCATCGATGTAGATCAAGACGTATTTATTAAGGATGTCTCGGAAACCAAATATTCAAAGTAGCCTGTGGGGTCACAAAGGCAGTCTTCCACTCATCTCCACTGTGAATTCAGATGAGATTGTTGGCACTTCTGAGATCGAGCTGCTGGGATGAGAGGAAGGGGATAACGGAATTTAGATGTAATCTTGTTGAGTGTCCGGTAATTGATACAGGGTCGGAGACCGCCATCTTTCTTGGCAACGAAGAAAAAGGGTGATGCAGCAGGGGAGGTCGAGGGGTGGAAGGAGGTCAATCGCGCAGTCCCATGGCCGATGAGGTGGTAGTTTGGAGGCTCTTTTGGGATAAAACACATCCTGAAACTCTGTGTAATCTTCAGGTATATATATTGAAATATCTGCCGTCTTTCTTTCGATGGAGGTGGAACATACTGGTATGGGTGAAGAATGATGATGGCAAGGAGTGGGTAATTGTGCAAAACATGACGGAAAACAATGATCACTCCATCTTCTCAACTCACCAGTATCCCAAGAGAGCTCCGGATGAGGTTGCACTAACCACGGTCGGCCAAGGATGACATCCGCATTTGAATTCTCCAAAACCAGAAATCTGATAGTTTCCTGGTGTAGGATTCCCACAGTCAGAATGAGCTCACATGTCCTGGAGTTGATGGAGGATCGATTGAGGGGTTTGCCAGTTATGGACTGGACTTGAGTTTTTGAGGGATCCATTCCCTTTGGTCTTAAGGTCAGAGCATAATTGTGAGGAGATGAATTTTCCGGCTGACCCAGAGTCGAGGAGGGCTGTGACTGTAACAGACGAGTCAGAGAGATGGAGCTTAACGTTTGTAGTTAAGGGAGTATATATAAGTTTTGGGTTGAACCATACTCACAAAAGCTTGTGGAGGACAGACGGGACACTCTCCAATAGCATGTCCAGCTGCAGCACAGTATAGACACAGCCCTTGGGTCAGCCATTGCGGATGTTCCGACAGTGGGATGCAATAGTGGGGTGCAACAGTGGGGTGTCGATCTGCATGGATTCTGGCTCTGGAGAGGGTGGATCTGGCTGGAGAATATGTGATGTGACGGGTCCTTTAACATCATTATAACAGGATTGCATACAGTTTCCTGTTCTGATTGATCTCTGAATGAAGCTCTCTAAGCCATCATAGGCAGTGTCATCGTAAGCAGTCTGAGAGTTGCAACCTCAGTGCTGGTTTAAGGCCATTGTGGTAGGTATTGAGAAGGGCTCGTTCGTTACAACCACTAGCGTGCAAAACTGCAGGGAATACTCAGCAGCAGATAACTTCCCCTTTTGTAAATGATACAGACTATCACAAACTATAGAATTGAGTTACAAAGCTGGAGTTACAAATACCTTTTGGAAGTAATTCATGAATTCCTTGATGGAGTGGTGAAACAATTGCCAAATGGATTCTGCCCACCGTAATGCCGTTCCTGTAAGTAGAGAGATGATAAACATGATCTTGCCTCGATCTGTGGGGAAACAGTTAGGTTGCATTTCAAAGATAAAAGAGCATTGTAAGAGAAAACCTTTGCATTCCTCCACCAGACCAGAATAGGACGCTGGGTTTGCCATGGGAGCTGCGACCACGGTAGCAGTTGACACTGCTGTGACTGGTGTTGTTTGAGTGTGGAGAAGTGCTTGACGTAGTGTGTCCACCATTTCCTGAATGGGATCTGCCGTTGTTGTTGACATGTTGTCAGTTCGTGGGTCCAGTCTTCTGTTCTGGGAGACAGAGGGAGATGACAACAGAGTACAAACCAGAATTGTTTATTATAACATGCAGCGATCAAAAGGCAAAGGGCAAGAGAGATATCAGGGATGATAAGAGCAACTTCAAACACACAGATCAGTCACAGATAACAACAAGACTTTCTTCAACTTCACAGATTATAGGGGACGATGACAACGATGGTGATCTGGAGAGAGAGACAAATAATAACACAAAGGGTTAGTAGAGTCAGGTAGGTAGTAATGTAGTGTAGTAACACTCCAAATAGATGCATGTATTAAATTCAACTTTATTTTTATAACACATTTAAAAGAAAGACTAAAAGACTAATTGATTTAATTGGAAATTAAAAAGATTAAAAGTGGGACATTGCATAGATTAGGTAAAGCAATAATAGAAAAACCCAAGACAAAAACAAGACAAAATCATAACCGGATGAACAAGATGGGGGGGGGGGGGGTGTCCTCAAATGCCAGCTTTTTGCTGTATAAGAGGTGATTTTATAGAAAAATAATTAACAGTAGCTGTTTTGCTGGATGCTGCATCACATCCCCTCATCAGTATGTTACCAGGCAGTTGTACTGAACTTTACCTCGGTTCTCGCCATGGTTTCTGTAATGAACAAGAATGTGAATATATTGAATATCAATATATTATTGTAAATTATATAGATTAAGGTATATCTGGGTACAGCTCCACTGCTGTCTGGTGCAACACACTTTGGATCATTGTACAATGCAGAAACACTAGAACAGCTGGTTTGGTCTCTGACGTCAAAGAAACATAGTGCCAAACTATCAAACAAAAATCTCCTTAGCTTGAGACCATTCAATGCACTTTACCTTTGTTTCATCAATGTATGCTTTACCCTAAATGTTTTAGTATCTTGTTGAGCTGTTTTTGTCACCTCTGCTTGTTTATTGCTGCTTTTGTCTTGGCTTTTATCCCCATGTGCTTTATATTCACTCCTTCTGGTTCATCCTTCTGCTCACCTTTATTTTCAACTTTATTTTCCTGTTCTTCATTCAACACTCCTTCTATATTATTTTTTGTCACTTCACCTTTTTCTCCTCCATGTTCGCTTTTTCCGCTCGTTCATGACTTAACGTACTGTCTCCCCCCCCCCCAGTCTTTTCATCTCGCTCTTCTCTTTTTTCATTACATTTACATCATTTGGCAGATGCCCTTATCCAGAACGACATACAAAAGTGCTTAAGTCTCTATCATTGAATACATGGATCACTAGTCTACAGACTTAGAATACCATGTGCTTAAATTACTGTTTTTTTTAATACACAAATACAACAAACAGGGAAGAAAGTACTAGTTGAAGTGTTTCATGAATAAGTAGGTCTTCAACTGTCATTTGAAAATAGCCAGTGACTCAGCTGTTCACACCCCAAGGGGAAGTTCATTCATGGTATATATTATCATCGCAGAATTATGTGTTTTCATTAGTTTTGTCTAATTTCAAGAGGAAAAAGTTGCTGAAACAAAAGCTGCTTCAAGAACATTTATTGTATTTACATTCATTTATTAGTAACAGGCAATAACTAATGTCTTATATGATGCTGCATCATATCTGACATTACTACAGCAACATGAACCCTTTTTTTTGTTTCATTTATATATTTTTACTTTTACATAACAATACATATAAATGCATTAAATCATAATATACTGCTTATTATAATTATTACATATTTTATTTATTCACTGTATTTATCATAAAAGAACATTACATTGTCCACTGTTCATGCTTGTAGGAAGAATAGAGAGAGCCAGAAATAAAAGCAGGCATCTACTACATGCTAATACTCAGCAGTTTTAAGGACATTAATCATAATGGAGACGAGTCAATTTTACATGAATAAGTCTTCCAAGTTCTAAACATGATTTATTTAAGCTATATATATAGGTAGTGGGTTGGTCAGTGCTTCTTGAGAAGAAACTGAGATCTTCAAGGTCTGGAAGATGGTCCAGTTGGACATGGCCTTCTCTGTATTCATCATGTTTTCTTTTTTCTTTACTTGATTTGATGAAGCACATTAGGTGTTGGACAACAGATGGGTAGGTTGTGAATTTGAATCCCAGGTTCGTCAAGCTGCTACTGCTGGGCCCCTTTGCAAGGCCCTCGACCCTCGGTTACGCAGTAAGGCCCGCAAGGTCTGGGGGCAGGGGGGGTTTGGGTTGCAAGGTCCGGGGGGGGTCCACGGCGAATGGCAGGTGAGGGAAGCAAGGATGACGGCGAGGCTAGTGGGGGGAGCAAGGACCACGGCGAGGTAGGCGAGGGGAGCCAAGGCACACGGCGAGGCAGGTGGGGGGAGCAGGGAGGGGCCTAGAGGGCCGAGCGACATCCACAGCTGAGCTGAAAGGCCGAGCAGCATCCCCCGACGCACCGCGGCCAAACCCGTGCCTCGGCGAGCTGAGGAATAGGGCGGGAGGGCGGGAAAGAGCCTCCGCCTCGGGCATGCTATGGTCTTAAAACTCTAACATGGACTGACGCACTAAAAATGAACAAGTAAACAAATACTTGTTGCTTTTGTTGTTGTTTTCTGTAGCATGTATCTGCTGCCATCTACTGGATGTAGTGTTCAAATAGTCAATGAAGGTATTAGACATACAGTATTATGTACAGCAAGTGGCCTCATTCTTTCCTAATTCACATCCTATTCAGTATGTATTTTTGACTTGTATGGCTTGTTTTCATATTTTTAATTAATTGTTTTTTTACACTTAAAAATATTGACTGCAATTTTACCTGAAGAGAATTTAGGACACTTGGTTCCACCAACAACAACCCTTTAACTTTTCCTGATAAACATACATAGGAGATTTGTTACAAAAGTTTAAATAAATGTTTCTTCACGGAAAGCTTCACAGTGTTAATTTTTTTCTTCTTAATTTAACTTTTTCTTTTTTAACCATTTTTCATTTGTTAAAAATTGTTGTCTTATTGTCCTTAATTTCATTAAATATCGATGATTTTATGTCTAAAACGTCTAGCAATGACTTGCTTCATAAAAATTGCCAAGTAAACAAAAATTATTTGTTGTATTCATGGAGCACTTGTTTTCTGTCCAACACATACAACATGGTTTAGCTTTTTCATTTACGACAAATAAACTACACAAGACTACCATGTGTAAGTTTTTTTGTTTGTTTGTTTGTTTGTTTGTTTGTTTTACTTGACCATACATCTATTTTTATCATGTAGGAGAAAAAATACAGAGGTTGATGGAGAAGTGGGCTGTACATGTGCTGTGTTAACACTTACTGTGTCAGAAGTTTCAGGACATCATTTAAAACTACAAGTCTTGCTTGGTGTCTTTGAGTTTGTCGGTCTCTTTGGCTGATTGTTGAAAGATGGAGATGCAGCGGAAGCATTGTGTGTCATTAAATGTGTATGATATTGAAGAACAAAGAAAGACTGAGGACATCTATCAGACTCTACAGACCCCAGCCAACTCTGCAGACCACCACCAACAGCAATCACAAGAAAAGCTTCAGGTAAGTAAGGGGTGGATGGATGAACACACAGATGGATGAACAAACTACTGATTGAATGCCAGAGTGTATAAAACTGTGTACAGTTGAATGAATGCTGTGAAATTATAGAAGTAGACTAGTACCTGGAAAAAAAATTTAGTATTTTGTAGGTAAGGATTTATCATTAAAAAAATCGATATTCAGATGGTTTCAAGCTAAAGGAAAACACTTCAATCACCCACTGTGATCATTTTCATTGTGATATTAAATTGATGTTCTGTTTTACGCATGTAGGGAAAAAGATAACTGTTCCACTCCTCATCATAAACATCCTCTTACTGACCACCATCCTTTTGGTTGTGGGGATACACTGTGAGTTTTATCTGTTTGTTGCATACAAAATGTCACTTGGTCTATATGTGCTTTCAAAATATCACACTTTCGTGTTGGTTCACAGCGCAACCTGAATTCATTGTTTAAAAGGACATAAATGGACACAAGTACAAGTGTATATATATATATATATATATATATATATATATATATATATATATATATATATATATATATATATATATAAACCTTTTTTATCTTGTAGTTCACCACTTTAGACAAATTGGGGAAGAAGAAGTGTTAAATGCCCAGAAGATGAACCAAGGTAAAATATTATTTATTTATACTGACCAATAGATAAAAAAAAAAAAATCTAAATTCAAATACATCAGTATACATGTTATGCACTTTTTTGTATATTACAGAGATGTGGTACCTTCATGATGGCACATTCTATTTGTTCTGGAATAACCACAGTGACTGCAATACTGCTTATGAGTTTTGTCAGGAGCGGAGTGCCATGCTTGCCACTGTAACAACAAAAAACAGGGTACACACACACACACACACACACACACACACACACACACACACACACACACACACACACACACACACACACACACACACACAATACATATACATACTTATTATGCAAAAGTTCATTTAAATTATAATTTTTTTTCCGATATTGTTTTTAACACTGAATTTGTCTTGGATGAATCTCTATTACCATCTTTATTACCTCAAGGAAAGTTTAATAGATTTTATAGATTTGCCAAGAATCTATTTTGTAATTGCCTTTAAAACAGCAAAGCAACGCTTGATGAAGTAATTCAAAGGTCCAAAACTCTGGCTCATGACAAGATTTGACAATATCATTAAAAATATATATTTTAGGAAATAACGTGTTTTTTTTTTTTTTGTTTTTTTTGTTTTTTTTGAGATTTGAGTTTTTAAGGTATTGAGTCAAGAAGCGTTATTCATGGCCTTAAAATGACATTGAAGTGACTCTACAAAAACTTACAGACTGACTGGACAAACTAAAACTCTTTTCATCAAAGCCCTGTGATATCCGCTTGTATGTGGTTAAAATGTGTGAAAGTAGTGTAAGTTCCTGTATTTATATTCTTCTTTCAAACATTGTTAGTTCTTCGTTTGTTTGTACACTGGTTATTTTATCAGTTTAAGTTACTCATATGTGCAGTTTCTGGATTCACATTTACTGATTTTAGGCCTCGTCATCACTCGTTTTTAACCACAGCTCATGTCTGTTAGCTCCTTTTTTCCAATATCGTTAGTTGACATGGACAACCATAATACCTATCTTGAATCAATAAGTGAATAAACCAGTATTCTGTTCTAATTATGTCCTAATTCTGTTTCTATGTCTGTGTGTGAAGGACTGGCTGCAATCACAAATCAATGGAAAGCACCTGCTGGTGAAAAGGAAGGACTTGGATTATGATGATATGCATCCATGGATGTATATGGTATTTTGCAGTATCATATGCTTTAGATTTTTTTTATCCCTCATACCCATTCTAGAATAATTCTCTGTGTTTGCCTTCATGGACGAAAGTGCTTCCCTGACTGCAGCAGTGAGAAAATCCCATTGTTTTGGATCGCTGATGTCCATCATAATCTTCCTGGCCTCAGTTCGGCACTGCTTGCTTTAGACAACAGGTCAATGATAGCAGGTTGGGGAGCTCATAGTGGATGGTATGCTCAGCTGGTTAGACCACCCACTGAAGCTCACCTACCCTGCTAGGTGCTGTTCCTATTCTATGATGTGTCCCATCAGGATGTTCTTAATGATCGAAAGTCCTTAGCACCTGACAGGGGACATTCTTTAATGGTCCAAGGTGGTAAATACACTCCTTGGCCTTCTTCACCAGTGCCTTTTTTTAATCTCTTTTCAGGATGTCGAGCCCAGCTGTACAACGTTTGGTGAGTCGTCTGATCTCAATGAGCAGGCAGAGGGATGGGTGTGTGCTTCAACCGAAAAGTAAAGTACCAGCTCTAAACACCAAAAACACCACTTCCATAGATGTCATATTGACCCTGGGCCTTGTATACAATATTTACTTAGTATGTCTTTTCTTTTTTTGCTCAGTTGTTACCAATATTAATGAAAACAGACAAAATGCATTTAATGTCTTCAGGCGTCACAGATGGCACAATGTGCACACATGGGAGTGTAAGAAAGAATAAGAAATTGGGGAAATCATATTAGATAAAATTTCCTGTTTAAGTTATTAGAGGCCATAAGAATAATTAAGAATTCCGGAAATATTGCAAGAGGGTAAAACTACAGCAAAGGCCATTAAATTACAAGTGCTGCTAAAGCTTAAAAATTTTATTAGCAACTAATTACATAATATTAAAAAAGATGTTTTGCAAACATAAATAAACACTGCTAGCTAGCCAACATGTGTATTTCATCATCATTTTGTGAACAGGACAGGCAAGAGAGAATAAATCTTAAAGTAATGTTTGTCTCATATTCTGCTACAGTTGGGACCCAGAACAAAACTCTTGACCTTCTCAGCTCCATGGGTGTGGCATCGACCGCAGCTTCCTAAAAAGCTACAGAACAAGCAACTTACTGTGTTAATGTTTGTGTGATAAATATTTAGTTAACTTTGTAGACAGTTATAATTTACTCCCTCTACTCAGTCTCCCTCTAAAACATCTCTGTTTCTTTTAACTTTGCTTCATTTGCTGCATCTTGCATTTTTTTGTATTATTAAATTTAAGATTGGAAAAAGTGATGTTGATGATGATGATGATGATGATGATGATAGAACAACTGTTTATAGCCACTATAAATATATTTTTTTAAGTATGACTTCATTCTTTAATAAATTCAACTTGCATGTCTTCTAGTGTTTTTTGTTTTTTCAAGTGTCATATTGTTAAGGAGGGATGTTATGTAAAATGGAGAAAACAGAGAAAATACTTTATCTCCTTGATGTCCTTATTAATATTTATCACAGTCTGAGTAAAAGAAATATATTAAACATACATATCATGTTAATAATTATGCATTATCCAATATTCATATTATCCTCATACATGAAATGTATACTGTAGTTAATTGTATTAACTGTTCAAAACAGAAACAACTTTCTTGTGGTTGTTCTGACACAGAAACTGCAATTAGGCAGAAATGTGTTTTTTTTTTTTGTGTGTGTGTGTGTGTGTGTGTGTGTGTGTGTGTGTGTGTGTGTGTGTGTGTGTGTGTGTGTGTGTGTGTGTGTGTGTGTGTGTCTGTAAAATGCTGTATGTGAGGTTGCACTTCATCACAATGTAAAAAAAACTCTAGCCTTGCTTGACATTTCCAGGTTCCTCAATCTCTTTGGTCATTGTAGGTAAGATTTCTTTGGACAATGGAGATGCAGCAGAGACTCTCCAGGTCACAGAATGTGTATGAACAAACAATTCCAGAGGAACAAACCCAAACTGAGGAAATATACCGGACACCGCAGCTCCCACAAAAAAAATCTGCAAGAAATGCTCCGGGTAAGAAAGAGTTCAAATCTGAATGCACAGATCCAGTAGGTGAACAAACTAAAGGATGTTCGAATGGCTAATGATTGATCATAAATAACTATGTATTTCATTTATTGTCAATAATTAAATCAGCTACTATTTTAATAGTGATTTTAATTTATATGAATTGTTTTTAAAATGTAGGGAAGAAGAGAATGGTGCTACTTATCATGAACATTTTACTGACCATCGTCCTTTTGGTTACGGTGATACACTGTGAGTCGTGTACATTTTATCTTCTCAATTGTGTTTGTGTTTAACTTCAAGTGTGAGAATCATAACAATGATTAGTTACTGGTTTGAGTACAGAGAGTAAACTACACCGACACAGACAAAGATTTTGGGAGCACGAACAGAAAAAAGAGATACCATAAATAGTCATTTGTTCTTTTGTAGACCACCACTTTAGACAAAGATGGCAAGCAGTGTTGAACAACCAGAAGACTAACCAAGGTAAATCTGACAGATGGAGATACTTGGCATTGCATTCCTCCTTTAGGGTGAAATAAAACATTGAACTTGTTCTTTTGTTGACTGTCACTTTAGACAAGGTGGGGCAGAAATTTTGATCAATCTGAAATCTAACCAAGTTAAATTTCCAATTAAATGAAGTAACAAAAGTTTCATTTATTGTGGCTGAGAGATGCAAAACTTTAATATCTTATAACAATCTGGCTATCACACCCTCACATGATCGTCGGCCTTCCTCGGATGCCCTATGCACAATATGAGCTCCACAAAGACATGGTTTGCTACAGTCAGTGGCCTCACTGAACACCTTTTGATGAATACAAACACTGCATTACCGCTATAGTGGCTGTGTTCATATTGGACTGATCAGGTGTCCAAATATATTTAGAAATGTAGTGTCTTCTAAAACATAATATGGATTTTATTGATTTTCCAGAGATGTGGTATCTTCATGGCAAAGTGTTTTATTTGTTCCGGAGTGATCAGGGTGACTGTGAAACAGCTACATTGTTTTGTGCCCTCAGGAAGGCCAAACTTACAACTGTAACAAAGTCCAACAGGGTATACATACTGTACTGTTCACACACACACACACACACACACACACACACACACACACACACACACACACACACACACACACAAACACACAAATTTATATGTATACATTCTGTAAATATATGTCAATCTGTGCAGCTTACAAATGTCCTAATTCTGTTTCTCTGGGCTATTAAGTGTGTGTGTGTGTGTGTGTGTGTGTGTGTGTGTGTGTGTGTGTGTGTGTGTGTGTGTGTAGGACTGGCTGCATTCACAGATCAATGGAAAGTACATGCTAGTGCAAATGAGCCAGCCACAAAGTTCCGGAGATGGTTTCGATTTTGATACGGTATTTATGGTGAATATTTCTATATTGCATAAAATGCTTCATATTTTCTGAGACATCTCCAGTTAGACTCTGTGATACTAAGGAGATCTGAAGTCCATGATCCTTACACCAATACAACATTTGTTTGACTGTATATTACAATCACACCCCCAGTGTCACCCATATGAGGATGGGTCCCCCTTGAGTTGGGTTCCTCTCAAGGTTTCCTTTACCAATTTAAGGGAGTTTTTCCTTGCCACTGCTGCCTGAGTCACCTCAGACTTGCTCATAGGGGAATAAATACATACACATTGTGAACTATATATATCTACTAATCTTAATTTTTTTATTCTGTTAATTCTTTTTCTTTTATTATTCGTTATTTCTATTATTCCTATGTTTACCTTCTTCTCTATGTTTATGTTCTGTAAAGCTGCTTTGAGACAATATCTATTGTAAAAAGCGCTATACAAATAAACTTGAATTTAATTGAATTTTCCATCTTAATCTCCACTCTGACATCTTACATCAATCTGACCTTTCAGCAAAGTATAAGTCCTACCTTAGAACCTACAATTACAGATGCTGCCACTGGTGACTCCTTTCCGAAAATGCTAAATAAAGACCAGTAAATACCATAAATCAGTACTTTCTGACCAGCAAGAATTTAACAGCACTTTGTTATAATCTTTCTAACCATGTTCACACCTATTTTCAGGTCGATGACGAGTCTGACTGCGAGATCTTCGGTGCGACCTCTCAACTCATTGAGGAGGTGGAACGGGTGGAGGGATGGGTGTGTGAAAGGGCAGCACAGGGGTTAAAATATTAAAGCTTTTTGAGCACTTAAAGGTTCTCCACATTGCGCCCATTGTAAATGCGCCAACAGAGTGAAATAAAAACAGATAAATAAAGAAAAATATGTTCAAATAATGTGAGTAAATGAGTGAGTAAGAAATCAATGGAGCCTAACAAATTATTTATTGATATGTGTTTCATACTTTTGCTGCACAGAATATAAGTAACATTTACAAAATAAAAACAAAGATGCAACGATTCGAATTTCATCATCATCAAAAAAAATATATAAAAATGGTCTTGTCAGTTTTCTAAATAACATTTGGTTGCATTCCTACTGATACACTGTTGTGCAGCATTAAAGGCAATCACAGTGTAACCAAAATTAACAATCACAAACAAAAGCTAATAGTTATTAATGAGGGTTAGAACTAGCAATACATATATTCACATACATACAAATGTAATATATATACACACAAATTCCAAATTCACATATATTTTCATATTTTGTATAGTTTATACTTTTTATTTATATATCTACTTTTGGTTTTATTTTTAATCCTTAATTCCATTCCTTTTTATGCTTGAATACCGGACAGACATAAAAAGCATTTCACTGCACGTCGTACTCTGTATGTATGTGTATGTGACAAATAAAATTTGATTTTATTTGAAACCTCCTTTGTAATTATGTAATTCATATTAAAGTTAAGAAAATCCTTTGCACCAGTTGTGTATGTGGCTGGATGACAGAATCGCTAAGCACTCAAGAGTAACTTCCCTCCAGCAAAAGTGTCAGGTTTATGCACAGGTTTGCATGAATAAATCTCACCATCACTGTTTTTAAAAATATTGTGAAATCCTCAGTAATCATAAACTCCCACCATGTTTCCTCCACTTGTTTTTGAAGGCGGTTTCTCCAGACTCATTGTGAGCCTCTTTTCCCAAAACAGGTTCGTTTTTCTCTTCTCTAAGCTGGATCAGTGACTTTTTCAGTAACTCCAGCTCTCTATCCTTCTCTTCCATCTGTCCTCTGAAATATTCCTCCATCTTTGATTTGGAGGTCAATATATATCTCTGGATTTCAGGAATCATGATTTTCACAAGTCTTCTCTCTTCCTCCATTCCAGCCTCTCCTTCATAGGCCGTGTTATGGTTTCTGTTGTTAAAATGGTTTGTCTATGATTTCAGTAAATATCCCAAATATCATTTGGGTATGATTTTTACATCTTAAACCTCTAACATTGACTGACGTACTGTATTAAAAATGAACAAGTAAACAAACACTAGTTGTTGTTTTTTTTTCTCTTCTTCTCTGTAGCATGTATCTGCTGCCATCTACTGGATGTAGTGTTCAGTCCGGCTCGGGGGATAAATCTGTGATATACAAAACAGAATTTTCATTTTCGGCGGAACTACCAGCAGATGGTGGTACTGAGCTTCAGGGTTTGAGTGGCGTTTGGTTCTATCAGTTTACCCGCTTTTCTGGCCCTGTCACCCTCATCAACATAATGCAAGGTTGCCAAGTCTCACGCATTCACACGCAGACTCGTGCAGTAGTGAGGGGAAAAATCGCGCCGCATGATCTCGCAAAGTAACGCGCAGAGGGACCAGACAGACAGTGTAGTGAGTTTTTTGTTACAATTGTGAGAGAAATACACAATTTATTCCCATAAACTGTGCAGTCAGCCGTTCTCCCTCCCATCTGCACCGTGTGAATTGTGAACGTATTGAGTTACAGGGCACTTCGTGTCTCCGTCCAGTTTAGATTAGTAACTAATACTGTAGGTCTATGCTGTTACTTTATATAGAATTAAGTTAGCATTAGCAGAGTTGTTTGTTTTGCAGCACTGAGCAGTTATTTTACAAAACTTTATCATAAAAAACAGTACAAAAGCATTTCCAGATGACAAATATCTGGCCTAGTAGTTAATTGTTATTTATTGTTATTTAATGTTAATTATTGTTGAACAGAATGTCAAGTCAACGACATCCCATATTAAAATGATTTTATTTATATCAATTCAGTGGTAAATTGATCAAATAAATTTGTTTACTTTAAAAAACGTACATACTTGCATATAGATTAACAATTTTTTACAAAGATTTTCTTTTTAAAACAGCTGACACTTAAGATTTTACATGTGTGGAGTCAAATCATGTATTCAGAATTACTTCCTGGAATTGGAAATTGGATTTTAAACATTTCTATATTTTGATGTTTGATTTATGTTAACATGCAGGACAGTGTTTTTAAGTTCCACAAACCTGTGACTACATGTTTTGCGCCATTGTACAATAACTGTTCAGTTTTTATGCATAATCACTTAAATAAATTTTAAACTGGGTAAAAGTGTTGTTGAAATTTCACATACTATTTAGGTTGTTCATAATATATTTTTCTAAAAGAACAATTCATTTAATATAAAGACTTTTATAATTCACTTCTTCTTTGCACTGATACAAAGAAAAAAGTGGACTTATTGTTAGTTCTATGTAGTTTTGCTATCAGTTTACTGGTCCGACCCCCTTGAGATCAGATTAAGCTGTATGCGGCCCCCAGACCAAAATGAGTTTGTCACCCCTGTATTAGAAATGCAGTATGATGTACAGCAAATGACCGTATGTATTTTTTGACTTGTATGCTTGACTTGTATGGCTTTTAATTTATTTATTTATTTATTTATTTACACTTAAAAATATTGACTGAAATTTCCCCTGAAGAGAATTTGGCACTTGGTTTCACCACCAACAACAACAATAGAACAAGTGTCTAAGGTCAGGCAGGGAAATACATTTACAAGGTTATATATCTAAAATTTTAAGTGATTGATTCACACCCTTTGTTTTTCAGGGTACTGATAAATGTTCATAGGAGATTTGTTCCAAAATGGAAAAAAGAAAAAAACATTTCTTCACGAAAAGCTTCACAGTGTTAATTAAAACTTTATTTTTGTGGTAATAATATCAGTACATCCAAAATTGCTATATTTCCTACATCCTATTTCCTTCTGATGACATGTTAAGAATCAGTAGATCGGTCCTTCTTCACCTAAGATAGACTAAAAATACTATCCAGCTAAAGGGTTACCTTTTACTTTGTTGATGAATATTAGTTCATGTAATTAGAATATTAGAAATATTCATGTTCATAAACATGATCAGCTTTCATTTTCACTATGAATATCTCCTGTGTTGGTTACATTTTTTAACTCCACGTCTCAGTAAAAGCTGTTAATTTTGTAGGCTAACACACATTCTTTTTCTTTTTAAATAATTTTTCATTTGTTTAAAATTGTTGTCTTATTGTCTTTAATTTCAGTGAATATCATTCTGACTGGCTGTATGGTACTGTTTCCTTTTGGGGTGATTTTATGTCTAAAACTTCTAGCAATGACTTACTTCATAAAAATTGCCAAGTAAACAAAAATGATTTGTTGCATTCAAGGAGCACTCTTTTTCTATCCTACACATACAGCATGGTTTAGCTTTTTCATTTACAACAAATAAACTACACAAGACTGGAGCATACATCTATTTTTATCATGTAGGAGAAAAAATACAGAAGTCGATGAAAAAGTGGGCTGTACTGTACATGTGCTGTTCTAACATTTACTGTGTCAGAGGTTGCAGGGCATCTGGCAGTCTTTAAAACCACAAGTCTTGCTTGTTTGTCAGTCTCTTTGGCTGATTGTTGAATGATGGAGCTGCAGCAGAAGCATTGTGTGTCACTAAATGTGTATGATATTCAAGAACAAAGAAAGACTGAGGACATCTATCAGACTCTACAGACCCCACCAACTCTACAGACCCCACCAACAGTAATCACAAGAAAAGCTTCAGGTAAGTAAGGGGTGGATGGATGAACACACAGATGGATGGACAAACTGCTGATTGAATGCCAGAGTGTATAAAACTGTGTACAGTTGAGTGAAGGCTATGAAATTATAGACGTAGACCAGTACCTGGAAAAAATGGATTATTTTTGTAGGTAATGATTTATCATTAAAATGGTTTCAAGCAAAAGGAAAACACTTCAATCACCCACTGTGATCATTTTCATTGTGATATTAAATTGATGTTCTGTTTTACGTATGTAGGGAAAAAGATAACTGTTCCACTCCTCATCATAAACATCCTCTTACTGACCACCATCCTTTTGGTTGTGGGGATACACTGTGAGTTTTATCTGTTTGTTGCATGCAAAATGTCACTTGGTCTACAGTATGTGCATTCAGTGTATCACACTTTTGTGTTCACAGCACAACCTGAATTCAGTGTTTAAGAGGACATAAATGGACATCAACATAAATATAAATAATCTTTTTTTATCTTGTAGATCACCACTTTAGACAAACAGAGGAAGAAAAAGTGTTAAATGCCCAGAAGATAAACCAAGGTAAAATGTCCAATCAAATCATTAAACATATTGTTCATTCACTTGTTCTATACAGTATATGCTTTCAATATATCACACATTTGTGTGGGAACACAGCATAACCTGAATTCAATGTTTAAAAGGACACACACACACACACATATATATATAAAATCTTTTTTATCTTGCAGTTTACCACTTTAGACAAACAGAGGAAGAAAAAGTGTTAAACCAAGGTAAAATGTCCAATCAAATCATTAAACATATTGTTCATTCATACTGACCAAAAGATAAGTTTTTTTTCCAATATTCCAAATATATCAGTAAACATGTTATGCACTTTTTTTGTATCTTCCAGAGATGTGGTATCTCCATGATGGCACGTTTTATTTGTTCTGGATGAACCACAGTGACTGCAATACTGCTTATGAGTTTTGTCAGGAGAGGAGCGCCAAGCTTGCCACAGTAACAGCAGACAACAGGGTACTGTACACATACATACACACACACACACACACACACACACACACACACACACACACACTCAAACACACACCGAAACACACACACACACACTCAAACACACACTCAAACACACACCGAAACACACACCGAAACACACACACACACACACACACACACACACACACACACAATATACATATACATACTTATTATATACAATTAACAAATCAAGTAACAAATTAAGTTCATTTAAATGATAAGCTTTGTTCTGGTATTGTTTTTAACATGGATAATTGATTGGTTTTCTCTTGGATGAATCTCTATTACCATCTTTATTAACCCATAGCAAAGTTTAATCGATTTGCTAGATTTGCCAAGAAGCTATTCTATTTGAACGGAGATAATTAAAAATATATCTTTTAGGAAATTTATTTATTTATTTATTTTTTTGGAGATTTGAGCTTTTAAGGTATTGATTCAATGAGCATTATTTATGGTTTTTAGTTGACATTGAAGGGACTCTATAAATTCTTACAGCCTGAATCGACAAACTAAAACTCTTTTCATCAAAGCCCTGTGATATCCGCTTGTATGTGGTTAAAATGTGTGAAAGTAGTGTAAGTTCCTGTATTTATATTCTTCTTTCAAACATTGTTAGTTCTTTGTTTGTTTGTACTTAAGTTTGTAATGTCTTCAGATGTACTGAGTTGACAAACTTTTACCTACACTGGTTATTTTATCAGTTTAAGTTACTCATATGTGCAGTTTATGGATTCACATTTACTGATTGTAGGCCTCGTCATCACTCATTTTAACCACAGCTCATGTCTATGTTAGCTCTTTTTTTGTCTACCATCATCAGTTGACATGGACCACCATAAGACCTATATCAAATCAATAAGTGAATAAAGCAGTTTTTCTGTTCTAAATACGTCCTAATTCTGTTTCTATGTCTGTGTGTGCAGGAATGGCTGCAATCACAAATCAATGGAAAGCACCTGCTAGTGCAAAGAAATGACTTGGATTACGATTATACAGTATGTATATGGTATTCTTCATGTATATGATACTTTGCAGTATCATATGCTTTATATATTTCCCTGACTGCAGCAGAGAGAAACGCACATTGTTTTGGATCGCTGAGGTCCATCATAATCTTCCTGGCCTCAGTTCGACACTGCTTGCTTTAGTCAACAGGTTAATGATAACAGGTTGAGGAGCTCATAGTGGATTGTATGCTTAGCTGGTTAGACCACCTGCTGGAGAGCTCACCTACCCTGCTAGGTGCTGTTCCTATTCTAGGATGTGTCCCATCAGGATGTTCTTAATGATGCAGATCTCGAAAGTCCTTAGCACCTGAAGTTTTTAATCGTCCAAGGTAGTAAATTCACTCCTGGGCCTTCTTCACCAGTGCCTTTTTTTTTTATCTCTTTTCAGGATTTCGAGCCTAACTGTACAACGTTTGGTGAGTCGTCTGATCTCAGTGAGCAGGCAGAGGGATGGGTGTGTGCTTCTGTCCAAAGGTAAAGTACCTGCTCCAAACACAGAAAAAAAAGCTTTGCTTAACATTTCCATGGATATCACATTGACCCAGGGCCTTGTATACAATATTTACTTAGTATGTCTTGTCTTTTTTCTCACTTGTTACCAATATTAACAGCCTTTTTAAAATGAAAATAGACGAAATGCATTTAATGTCTTCAGGAGTCACAGATGGCACAATTTGCATATATAGGAGTGTAAATAAGAAATTGGGGAAATCAAATTAGGTAAAATTTCCTGTTTAAGTTATTAGAGTCCATAAGAATTCCGGAAATATTTCAAGAGGAAAAAACTACAGCAAAGGCAAAGCCAAACAACTGAGGTATTACTACACACACACTAGCATACTAGTGGAGAATGGTTTATGCTTCAATGCTTCAAGTCATCAGCAAGTTTTCGTAGCACAAATTGAACATTTGAAGCAGAAGACTATGAAACAACATGATGAAACACATTTTCATTTGTGACAATTGTTTATAAAGGTTTTTTACTGTCAGGAGAGGTTTTCCAATCGTTGCAGACTCCTTTGAATTCTGGGATTTTAGCACCGATGAGATGATGCCAATAATTTATGAAGATGATTCCGAGCAAAACTGAACTGCTGGTTATCCCAGGTAAGTCATACCCAGGTCGGGATCTTCCTGCACTCTGATCACTCTCTGATCTCCCCTTTGGCCAGTGGAGTAACCATGGACAGTTGATTGTGCATGTCAGTCTGGATAAGGGCATCTGATCTTGATCTTTCCTGAATCGTTCTAAAAAAAATTGTTCTTCTTTAAAAACACTTTAATTGTTTAACACATAATCATGCCACATGTAAATCAGTTAGAATGTCAGTCTGGAAATACAGCATGAGGATCATTGTATTAGATCACATTGTTCTAGTTATCTGTAATTATCCCAAACCTCTACAGCATCAGCATTAATTTTAGCTCCCAGTGACCTTTCATAACAAAAAAGGGTGAATAAATTACAAGTGCTGCTAAAGCTTAAAAATTGTATTAGCAACTAATTACATAATATTAAAAACACTGCTAGCTAGCCAATATGTGTATTTCATCATCATTTTGTGAACAGGACAGGCAAGAGAGAATAAATGTTAAAGTAATGTTTGTCTCATATTTTCAAGGGTTATCAGGGTTGTGTATAGGTGTTGAAGATCCGAATTATGGCAGCCCCAACACTGACAATCTGCTACAGTTGGGACCCTGAACAAAACTCTTGACCTTCTCAGTTCCGTGCGTGTGGCATCTACCTCAGCTTCCTAAAAAACTACAGAACAAGCAACTTATTGTGTTAGTGTTTGTGTGATAAATGTTTAGTTAACTTTGTAGACAGTTATAATTTACTCCCTCTACTCCGACTCCCTCTAAAACATCTCTGTTTGTTTTAACTTTGCTTTATTTGCTGCATTGTGCATTTTTTGTATTATTAAATTTAAGATTGGAAAAAGTGACGTTGATGATGATGATGATGATGACGATGATGATGATGGAACAACTGTTTATAGCCACTATGAATAGATTTTTTTAAAATATGACTTCATATAAATTCAATAAATTTATTTTCAATAAATTCAACTTGCATGTTTTCTTTTTTTTTTCCAAGTGTATTTCAGGATTTAGAAGATAAAACAAAGAGTATACTTGATCTACTTGATGTCCTTATTAAAATTTATCATAGTCTAAGTAAAAGAAATATATAAAACATACTGAAACAACTTTTGTGGTCTTATCTGGAACAGAAACTGCAAGTAGGTGAAAATGTGGGTTTTAGTGGCTGTGAAATGCTGTGTGAGGTTGCACTTCATCACAATGTAAAAAAAACTCTAGCCTTGCTTTACATATCCAGGTTCTTCATTCTCTTTGGTCATTGTAGATAAGATTTCTTTGGACAATGGAGCTCTTTTGTAATTATGTAATTCATATTAAAGTTAAGAACATCATTTGCACCAGTTGTGTATGTGACTGGATGACAGAATCGCTAAGCACTCAAGAGTAACTTCCCTCCAGCAAAAGTGTCAGGTTTATGCACAGGTTCACATGAATAAATCTCACCATCACTGTTTTTAAAAATATTGTGAAATCCTCAGTAATCATAAACTCCCACCATGTTTCCTCCACTTGCTTTTCAAAGCGGTTTCTCCAGATTATGAGCCTCATTTCCCAATATGTTCGTTTTTCTCTTCTTTAAGCTGGGTCAGTGTCTTTTTCAGTAACCCCAGCTCTCTATCCTATGAAATATTCCTCTAGCTTTGGTTTGGAGGTCAATATATATCTCTGGATTTCAGGAATCATGATTTTCACAAGTCTTCTCTCTTCCTCCATTCCATCCTCTCCTTCATAGGCCCTGTTATGGTTTCTTTTGTTAAAATGGTTTGTCTATGATTTCAGTAAATCTCCCAAATATCCTTTGGGTATGATTTTTACGTCTTAAACCTCTAATATTGACTGGCGTACTAAAAATGAACAAGTAAACAAATACTTGATATTGCTTTTGTTTTTGTTTTTTATCTGTAGCATGTATCTGCTACCATCTACTGGACATAGTGTCCAAATAGTCAATGAAGGTATTAGACATACAGTATGATGTCCAGCAAGTGACCTCATTCTTGCTTAATTCACATCTTATTCCATATGGCTTTAATTTATTTATTTATTCATTCATTCATTCATTCATTCATTCATTTATTTATATTGACTGCAATTTCACCCAAAGAAAATTTAGGACACTTAGTTCCACCAACAACAACAACAATAATAGAACAAGTGTCAACGATCTTGCAGGGAAATACATTAACAAGGTTATACATCTAAAATTATAAGTCAATCTTCTAATAGACTTTCTGTTATTTGTTAGCAATGAATGTGCTTGATCTTTTCCCCCTGGTAAAATCACACACACACACACACACACACACACACACACACACACACACACACACACACACACACACACACACACACACACACACACACACACACACGCACACACACACACCCCACTTTTTTTAACTGAATCAAACATTAACTTTTCCAGAAAGAAAAGACAAAGTCAAGGGTACTGATGAATGTTCATAGGAGATTTGTTCCAAAATTTTAAATAAACATTTCTTCACGAAAAGCTTCACGGTGTTAATAAAACATTATTTTTGTAGTAATAATATCAGAACATCCATAATTGTCCATAATTGTTATATTTCTTACATCCTATTTCCTTCTGATGACATGTTAAGAATCAGTAGATCGGTCCTTCTTCATCTCATGGCATTAAATTGACATTGAAGTAACTTTGTAAATTCTTACAGAGTGATTGGACAAACTAAAACTCTTTTATTTTGCATCAAAGCCCTGTGATATTCGCTTGTATGAGGTTTAAATGTGTGGAAGAAGTGTACGTTCCTGTATTGATATTGTTGTAAGAGCATCTGCCGGGACTCCTAAAGATGGAGATGCAGAATTTTTCAGATCTCAATGCTATGCTGAACAAGAATGCAACCCACCTCATTACAAAGATACACCTAGGTCAATCATAAATCTGTCAGTAAGAAGACAAACAAAGATCAATAATAGAAAGAAGCAGAAAAACAAGAAAAGAAAGGAAAGGCGTAAGGCTAAAAAAACAGGCAGAGATGGAGAAGAAAATCTAAAAGAGTGAGCATTTGGTTAAGGACATAAAACAGTTAAATATGAATGACTAAAAGAAGACAACTGATCAGACGCTGTCTCTTTATAGCTGGAAGAAGATACTGAAAGAAAGAAGAAAGAAAGTTTTATTTCCAGAAGTTCAAGAGAACTCTGAATCTCTTTTCTTTTCATATATTCTTTTTGATAAATGAATGAATAGGTTGCTAAGTCTACTTTGAATTAGATCTTGTATGATTATGATTTTTGCAGTGAAATTATTAAAGCTCACTGTGACACTTATCCACTTTAGAATTTGCTCATGTCATAGTATAGCACTCGCAGTGAAAATATTGATAACATATTTCAAACCTTGTTACGAGAATTTGGCTGAGAACATTATGCTCTAGTTACTGAAACCACAAAGTATCAGTCATATGTAACCACAGCTTTTCAGCTATAGGAGGTTAACTGCAACCATATAACCATATACAATTATTAACCTTTAGAGATGAGGAATAAACATGTTTAACACTCCAAGTGTCACAGCCGGTAATGTTAATTGATTTGGACGATGTAAGGTCCAAAGAGGTCAGAACTCACAACGAAATCCAATTTAAAATGTCATAAAGTATAAAAAACCAGGGAAATGTTATCTAAGTGTGCATTCTATTGTAGGCAGGCTCAGTGCATGTTATACTATACAAATGCAGGCGTACACTTGGAGAGAGTATCTGGGTTTGTTACTGTCTTTGCATTCTAATTAGTTTTACTTATTCTAATACTGTTTGATTATTTGAAGGAGATTTTTATTTGTATGTTTATTTTATTTTACTTTACTCTATATTACACACATCTATCTGTATTACATTGCTTTTAATAAAAGCAAGACAAAAAGGTCTAAGTCTGACACCTTCATCTAAAGATTCAAACAATAGTTTAGGTAGAAGAACTTGAAGAGGATCCTTTGTTAGAAGACCGAAGGACCTGTGTTCAAGGTAAGGCCAACTCTGGAAGTTGATCTTGTGTTTTCAAAACTAACTTGTGCTGCTAAAGCTTAAAAATTCTATTAGCAACTAATTACATAATATTAAAAAAGATGTTTTGCAAACATAAATAAACACTGCTAGCTAGCCAACATGTGTATTTCATAATCATTTTGTGAACAGGACAGGCAAGAGAGAATAAATGTTAAAGTAATGTTTGTCTCATATTTTGCAGGGTTTTGAGGTTTGGTAGGCGATTCAGACACTGGCACTGACCATCTGCTACAGTTGGGACCCAGAACAGAACTCTTAACCTTCTCAGCTCCGTGCGTGTGGCATCGACCTCAGCTTCCTAAAAAGCAACAGAATAAGCAACTAATTGTGTTAATGTTTGTGTGATAAATGTTTGGTTAACTTTGTAGACAGTTATAATTTACTCCCTCTACTCAGACTCCCTCTAAAACATCTCTGTTTCTTTTAACTTTGCTTCATTTGCGGCATCTTGCATTTTTTTGTATTATTAAATTTAAGATTGGAAAAAGTGATGATGATGATGGAACAACTGTTTTTAGCCACTATAAATATATATTTTATGACTTCATTCTTGAATAAATTCAACTTGCATGTCTTCTAGTGTTTTTTTCCCCCAAGTCTCATTTTGTTAACTAAGTTCAAAGATTTTATGTCTAAAACTTCTAGCAATGACTTACTTCATAAAAATTGCCAAGTAAACAAAAATGATTTGTTGCATTCAATGAGCACTTATTTTCTATCCTAAACCTACTGTACAACATGGTTTAGACAGGGGACCAGGGGAGGAAGGAGACAGACCCATACGCAATAAAGACAAGACAGTAAAAGATGAGAACTAAGACAATACAAATGACGACACTTAACAATGACTAAGGCACACGTAACTAATGATTCCACGCTGCCATCGGCAATGCTGCTCACTTTAATACATAAGATAACGAGACACAATTAGGAACAGGTGTGGAGACAGGGAGGAGCAGACGAAGGCGGGGCAGACATGTGACAACAACAATAACAGTAGCCAGAAGTCCGGACTGATCCCTGACACCATTTATTTATTTATTTTTTTAGTTTTACAGCTGTACAGAGGAAAGACAAGAAAAGAAGAAAAAACAAAACAAAACAAAAAGTGAGACAAAACACCAAGCTCAAGGAGACAAAACAACAAGATCAAAAACAAACGTATATAAACATACTCAAATACATACAGGACTGTCATACTACAAACACTTTTTTCCCTTTAAAACTCCTTAATAACCTCCTTATTAATCAGAAGATTCTGAATGTTTTACATTTTACATGTTACATTCAAAGCTGTGTTTGTACTTTTTATTTATTTTATTCAGAAGAAATTCAGTCTCTGTTGTCTGTTACTTGACATGTAGTAAAGACAACTACAGTATTGCTTTCCATTCAAGTGCCATACACATTCAGACTCTTGAAATTTGACAATAAATTATATAGAAATGTATGTGCTTTATTGATTTTATTAACATGAGGGTACACTATTTTAAGTGACAATATAAGATTCGGACCTTTGCTGGAAGGAAATTTTAGAAACTGGACCTCTTTGAATTTTAATTGAATACCCCTGATTTAGAAGATAAAACAGAGAGAATACTTCATGTCCTTATTAATATTTATCACAGTCTGAGTAAAAGAAATATATAAAACATACTGAATCAACTTTCTTGTGTTTTTATCTGGAACAGAAACTGCAATTAGGCGGAAATGTGTTTTTTTTGGTGTCTGTGAAATGCTGTCTGTGAGGTTGCACGTCATCACAATGTAAAAAAAACTCTAGCCTTGCTTGACGTATCCAGGTTCCTCAATCTCTTTGGTCATTGTAGATAAGATTGTTTTGGACAATGGAGATGCAGCAGAGACTCTCCAGGTCACAGAATGTGTATGAACAAACAAAGAGAAACAAACCAAAACTGAGACAACATACCGGCAGCTCCCACCAAAATATTCTGCAAGAAATGCTCCAGGTAATCAAGAGTTAAAATCTGAATGCACAGATCCAGTAGGTGAACAAACTAAAGGATGTTCGAATGGCTAATGATTGGTCTATATATTTCATTTATTGTCAATAATTAAAACAGATACTATTGTGATATTAATTTATATGAATTGTTTTTAAAATGTAGGGAAGAAGATAATGGTGCTACTTATCATCATGAACATTTTACTGACCGCCGTCCTTTTGGTTACGGTGATACACTGTGAGTCGTGTACATTTTATCTTGGAAAATGTGTTTGTGTTTAACTTCAAGTGTGAGAATCATAACAATGATTAGTTACTGATTTAAGTACAGAGAGTAAACTACACCGACACAGACAATGATTTTGGGAGAAATAACAGAAAAAAGAGATACCATTAATAGTCATTTGTTCTTTTGTAGACCACCACTTTAGACAAATATGGCCAGCAGTGTTGGACAACCAGAAGACTAACCAAGGTAAATCTGACAGATAGAGATACTTGGCTTTGCATTCCTCCTTTAGGGTGAAATAAAACATTGAACTTGTTCTTTTGTCGACTGTCACTTTAGATCACTTTTCAACCTCATTGAACACTCACTCACTCACTCACTCATTTTCTACCGCTTATCCGAACTTCTCGGGTCACGGGGAGCCTGTGCCTATCTCAGGCATCATCAGGCATCAAGGCAGGATACACCCTGGATGGAGTGCCAACCCATCGCAGGGCACACACACACTCACACATTCACTCACACACTTACACACTACAGACAATTTTCCAGGGATGCCAATCAACCTACCATGCATGTCTTTGGACCGGGGGATGAAACCGGGGTGCTCGGAGGAAACCGCAGAGGCACGGGGAGAACATGCAAACTCCACACACAAGGCAGAGGCGGGAATCGAACCCCCAACCCTGGAGGTGTGAAGCAAACGTGCTAACCACTAAGCCACTGTGCCCCCCTCTCATTGAACACCTTTTGATGAATACAAACACTGCATTACCGCTATAGTGGCTGTGTTCATATTGGACTGATCAGGTGTCCAAATATATTTAGAAATGTTGTGTCTTCTAAAACTAAATATGGATTTTTTTGATTTTCCAGAGATGTGGTATCTTCATGGCGAAGTGTTTTATTTGTTCTGGAGTGATCAGGGTGACTGTGAAACAGCTACACAGTTTTGTGCCCTCAGGAAGGCCAAACTTACAACTGTAACAAAATCCAACAGGGTATACACACACACACACACACACACACACACACACAAATATATATAAGCTGTAAATATATGTCGATCTGTGCAGCTTACAGAAATTCTGTTTCTTTGGGCTATTAAGAGTGTGTGTGTGTGTGTGTGTGTGTGTGTGTGTGTGTGTGTGTGTGTGTGTGTGTATGTGTGTGTAGGACTGGCTGCATTCACAGATCAATGGAAAGCACATGCTAGTGCAAATGAACCAGCCACAAAGTTCCGGAGATGGTTTCGATTCTGATACGGTATTTATAGTGAATATATCTATATTGTATAAAATGCTTCATATTTTCCACCTTAATCTCCACTCTGACATCTGACATCAATCTGACCTTTCAGCAAAATGTATAACTAAACCGAACAAACTAGACGGCTGCATTGTAAATGTAATGAATAAAACATTACTGGGTGTGCTGATATTTTTAATGCTCTGGAACTTCTACTAACAAAGTTCCTCTCTTCATTAACACCATTGCAGATGTGGGCAGTTGTTCCCTCGAAAGTGTTTCTTTCTTCTCTCACTTGAGATTTTAAGACATTATAAGACATCTTGTCATGATGCTAAACAGAGCATAGCATAAGTCCTACCTTAGAACATACAATTACAGGTGCTGACACTAGTGACTCCCTACGAAAATGCTAAATAAAGACCAGTAAATACCATAAATCAGTACTTTCTGACCAACAAGAATTCAACAGCACTTTGGTATAAAACTAATGTTACCAAATGTTTCATCTTTCTGACCATGTTCACACCTATTTTCAGGTCGATGACGAGTCTGACTGCGAGATCTTCGGTGCGACCTCTCGACTCATTGAGGAGGTGGAACGGGTGGAGGGATGGGTGTGTGAAAGATCAGCGCAGGGGTGAAATATTAAAGCTTTTTGAAGTTTACAAATGGAATACAGGACATTTAGGAAACAATGGATCGGTGTTGTCCAAATGCATGAGAGTTCACAAGTGTGCACTAGACGCAATTAATGTTTATCATATTTACAATATGTGTTGATGACTTTACCAGGAATGAGGAGCCAAGAGGAGTAACAGTTACAAATCTTTCAGGAAAGTTTCATTCATAGTTCAGTGTAAATGCGACAATAGCGTAAAGTAAAAAACAGATGAAAAAGAAAAAAAATTTGAAATAAAGTGAGTACGAAATCAATGGAGCCTAACAAATGTTTATTGATATGTGTTTCATATTTTTGCTGCACAGAATGTAAGTAACATTTACAAAATAAAAACTGTTTTTGGTTGAAAATGCATGCAAAGATTCGAATTTCATCACCATCATCATCATCATCCTCAAAAAAAAATAAAAATAGTAATCATGTAATTCCTGTTAAAGTTAAGAAAATCATTTGTACCAGTTGTGTATGTGGCTGGATGACAGAATCGCTAAGTGCTCAAGAGTAACTTCCCTCAACTTCCCTCCAGCAAAAGTGTCAGGTTTATGCACAGGTACACTCAATCATTTTCTACCGCTTTATCCAAACTTCTCGGGTCACGGGGAGCCTGTGCCTATCTCAGGCGTCATTACCATGCATGTCTTTGGACCGGGGGAGGAAACCGGAGTACCCGGAGGAAACCCCCGAGGCACGGGGAGAACATACAAACTCCACACAGACCAGGAGAGGCGGGAATCGAACCCCGACCCTGGAGGTGTGAGGCGAACGTGCTACCCACTAAGCCACCGTGCCCCCATTGCACAGGTACAAACATTGTGAAATCCTGAGTAATCATAAACTCCCACCATGTTTCCTCCACTTGTTTTTGAAGGCGGTTTCTCCAGACTCATTATGAGCCTCTTTTCCCAAAACGGGTTCGTTTTTCTCTTCTCTAAGCTGGGTCAGTGTCTTTTTCAGTAACTCCAGCTCTCTATACTTCTCTTCCATCTGTCCTCTGAAATATTCCTCCATCTTTGATTTGGAGGTCAAAATATATCTCTGGATTTCAGGAATCATGATTTTCACAAGTCTTCTCTCTTCCTCCATTCCAGCCTCTCCTTCATAGGCCTTCCTTATATCTTCCACCTTTTGTCTGAGTATCCCCTTCAACTCTCTCCTCTCCCACTCTACTTTTTCATTTAGTATATTAATTACATTGTCAATCTTTGTCCTCTTTTGCATCTCTCCATCTAGTTCCCCTTTCAGTTTTTCTTTTTTCACTTCATCCATTTCCTCTTTAATTTTTCCTTCCAGATCAGCTACTTGATTGTTCAGCTGTGTAATATCTTTTTCATGCTCTTGGATCATTCCTTCTATCTTTTTCAGAGATTTCTGGAGCTCCTCCTCTAGTTTCACTTCCACTTCTCGTTCTTCTTTGGCTATCTTCTTTTCTTTAATACACAAAATTATTTTTTCAATCTTAGACTCTGTTTCCAGGTAGAGCTCACTGCTGAGGAATCTTCCTTTATTTCTGACCACCATCTTCTCTATCTTCTCCAGCAGCTCTGATACCTGAGAACCATCTTCACTCTCTTTAATATTGAGACAGTGAAACCTATTCCCACAGTTCTTTACAAGTCTCTGGACCTATCTGGTCTCCTGATTGGATAAATTCCTCAATATTCTTCTTCTGAACTTCATCAGAAACAGTAAAATGGAAGAAAGCAGTCTCCCACCATTTCTCTCCAAAGACCTCTTCAATCTTTCATTTTCACTATGAATATTTCCTGTGTTGGTTACATTTTTAACTCCAGGTCTCAGTAAAAGCTGTTTATTTTGTAGGCTAACACACATTCTTTTTCTTTTTAAACCATTTTTCATTCATTATCAATTGTTGTCTTATTGTCTTTAATTTCAGTAAATATCATTCTGACTGGCTGTATGGTACTGTTTCCTTTTGGGATGATTTTATGTCTAAAACTTCTAGCGATGATTTACTTCATAAAAATTGCACTTATTTTCTATCCTAAACTTACAAAATGGTTTAGGTTTTTCATTTACAATTAAACCTCACAAGACTACCATGTACACCTTCCTTTTTTTTTTTTTTTTTTTTTTTTTTTTTTTTTTTTTACTGGACCATACATCTATTTTTATCATGTATGAGAAAAAATACAGAAGTAGGAGGAGAAGTGGGCTGTACATGTGCTGTGTTAACACTTAGTGTGTCAGAGGTTTCAGGACAGCATTTAAAACCACAAGTCTTGCTTGGTGTATATGAGTTTGTCGGTCTCTTTGGCTGATTGTTGAACGATGGATCTGCAGCAGAAGCATTGTGTGTCACTAAATGTGTATGACATTCAAGAACAAAGAAAGACTGAGGACATCTATCAGACTCTACAGACCTCACCAACTCTGCAGACACCACCAACAGTAATCACAAGAAAAGCTTCAGGTAAGTAAGGGGTGGATGGATGAACACACAGATGGATGGACAAACTGCTGATTGAATGCCAGAGTGTATAAAACTGTGTACATTTGAATGAATGCTTTGAAATTATAGACGTAGACTAGTATCTGGAAAAAAAAGGAAAAGGAAAACACTTCAATCACCCACTGTGATCATTTTCATTGTGATATTAAATTGAAGTTTTGTTTCACGCATGTAGGGAAAAAGATAACTGTTCCACTCCTCATCATAAACATCCTCTTACTGACCACCATCCTTTTCGTTGTGGGGATACACTGTGAGTTTTATCTGTTTGTTGCATGCAAAATGTCACTTGGTCTACAGTATGTGCATTCAGTGTATCACCTTCGTGTGGGTTCACAGCACAACCTGAATTCATTGTTTAAAAGGACATAAGTGGACATATATATATATATATATATATATATATATATATATATATATATATATATATATATATATATATATATATATATATATAACCTTTTTTATCTTGTAGATCACCACCATCTTGTAGATCACCAAAGTGGGGAAGAAGGGGAAGAAGCAGTGTTAAATGCCCAGAAGATAAGCCAAGGTAAAATGTCCAATCAAATCATTAAACATATTGTTCATTCACTTGGTGTATATGTGCTTTCAATATATCACACCTTCGTGTGGGAACAAAGCACAACCTGAATTCAATGTTTAAAAGGACATAAATGGACATAAATATAAATATAAATACATATATATATATATATATATATATATATATATATATATATATATATATATATATATATATATATATATATATATATATATATATATACATATATATATATATATATATATATATATATATATATATATATATATATATATAAAATCTTTTTTATATTGTAGTTAGAGCTATAGAGGAAAAAAAAAAATTTAATGACCAGAAGATGAACCAAGGTAAAATGTCCAATCAAATCATTAAACATATTGTTCATTCATACTGACCGAAAGATGAATCCATTTTTTTCCAATATTCCAAATATATCAGTAAAAATGTTATGTATTTTTCTGTATCTTCCAGAGATGTGGTATCTCCATGATGGCACGTTCTATTTGTTCTGGATGAACCACAGTGACTGCAATACTGCTTATGAGTTTTGTCAGGAGCGGCGCGCCAATCTCGCCACAGTAACAGCAGACAACAGGGTACACATACACACACACACACACACACACACACACACACACACACACACACACACACACACACACACACACACACACACACAATATACATATACATACTTATTATATACAATTAACAAAATCAAGTAACAAATTAATTTCATTTAAATGATAAGCTTTGTTCCGGTATTGTTTTTAACATGGATAATTGACTGATTTTCTCTTGGATGAATCTTTATTACCATCTTTATTACCTCAAGGAATAGATTTGCTAGATTTGCCAAGAACCAATGTGTAATTGCCTTCAAAACAGCAAAGCAAAGCTTTATGAAGTATTTCAAAGTGAATATCCAAACTTCTGGCTCACGAGAGAAAGATTAGAAAAGATAATTAAAAATATATGTTTTAGGAAATAAAGTTGTTGTTTTTTTGGAGATTTGAGCTTTTAAGGAATTGAGTCAAGGAGCGTTATTCATGGCTTTTAATTGACTTTGAAATAAGTCTATAAATTCTTACAGAGTGATTGAACAAACTAAAACTCTTATTTTGCATCAAAGCCCTGTAATATAGAGTGATTCTCTGTGAACACACTTAACACACTTGGTAGATCTCACTCTGGTCATTGCAGCTTTTAGCACAGGATGTTTGGTTTCCTTATATATTTTGGGCTTGTGGTTAAAATGTGTAAATACTTCTAGCAGTGTTAGTTATTTTCTCTCTCAAACACTGTTACTGTAGTTTAGTTTTACCTACACTGGTTATTTTATCAGTTTAAGTTGCTCATATGTGCAGTTTCTGGATTCACATTTACTGATTTTAGGCCTCGTCATCACTCGTTTTTAACCACAGCTCATGTCTGTTAGCTCCTTTTTTCCAATATCGTTAGTTGACATGGACCACCATAATACCTATATTGAATCGATAAGTGAATAAAACAGTATTATGTTCTAATTATGTCCTAATTCTGTTTCAATGTCTGTGTGTGAAGGACTGGCTGCAATCACAAATCAATGGAAAGCACCTGCTGGTGAAAAGGAATGACTTGGATTATGATGATATGCATTCATGGATGTATATGGTATTTTGCAGTATCATATGCTTTAGATTTTTCTTATCCCTCATACCCATTCTAGAATAATTCTCAGTGTTTGCCTTCAAGGAACAAAAGTGCTTTCCTGACTGCAGCATACAGAAAATTCCATTGTTTTGGATAGCTGAGTTCCATCACAATCTTCCTGGCCTTCATTTTTTATCTCTTTTCAGGGTTTGGAACCTAACTGTACAACGTTTGGTGAGTCGTCTGATCTCAGTGAGCAGTCAGAGGGATGGGTGTGTGCTTCTGTCCAAATGTAAAGTACCTGCTCCAAACACCAAAATAAATAAATAAATAAATAAATAAATAAATAAATAAATAAATAAACAAACAAACAAACAAACAAACAAATAAATAAATAAATGCTTTGCTTAACATTTCCATGGATGTCACATTGACCCAGGGCCTTGTATACAATATTTACTTAGTATGTCTTGTCTTTTTTCTCACTTGTTACCAATATTAACAGCCTTTTTAAAATGAAAATAAACAAAATGCATTTAATGTCTTCAGAAGTCACAGATGGCACAATGTGCACATATAGGAGTGTAAATAAGAAATTGGGGAAATCATATTAAGTTGTTCAAGTTATTAGAGTTCATAAGAATAAATAAGAATTCCGGAAATATTTCAAGAGGTTAAAACAACAGCAAAGACCAAACATGTAAATCAGACAGAATGTCAGTCATTGTATTGGATCATGTTGTTCTAGTTATCTGTAATTATCCCAAACCTCTACAGCATCAGTATTAATTTTAGCTCCAGTGACCTTTCATTAAATAAAAAAGGGTGAATAAATTACAAGTGCTGCTAAAGCTTAAAAATTTTATTAGCAACTAATTACATAATATTTAAAAAGATGTTTTGCAAACATGTCAATAAACACTGCTAGCTAGCCAACATGTGTATTTCATCATCATTTTGTGAACAGGACAGGCAAGAGAGAATAAATCTTAAAAGTAGTTTGTCTCATGTTTTGCAGGCCTTTCAGGTTGTTTGGTAGGCGACACAGACACTGGCACTAACAATCTGTTACAGTTGGGACCCAGAACAAAACACTTAACCTTCTCAGCTCCATGGGTGTGGCATCGCCTGCAGCTTCCTAAAAAGCTACAGAACAAGCTTTTGTAACAAGAACTTATTGTGTTAATGTTTGTGTGATAAATGTTTAGTTAACTTTGTAGACAGTTATAATTTACTCCCTCTAAAACATCTCTGTTTCTTTTAACTTTGCTTTATTTGCTGCATCTTGCATTTTTTTGTATTATTAAACTTCAGATTGGAAAAAGTGATGTTGATGATGATGATGATGATGATGATGATGATGATGATGGAGCAACTGTTTTTAGCCACTATAAATATATTTTTTTAAGTATGACTTCATTCTTTAATAAATTCAACTTGCATGTCTTCTAGTGTTTTTTTTTAAGTGTCATTTTGTTAGCTAAGTTCAAATCATATGACCAGTGATGTTATGTAAAATGGAGATCATAATACTAACCTGCAGGTATTTTTTGCAGGTATTTCAGGATTTAGAATGGGCATCACCAAATGGCGGACAGGACCCCTTTAAAATTGTAATATTATCATATTAAGCATCTCCTTATTATAATCTAATATTATAAGATTATCTAAGCTCTTTGATATTAATAAAAAGATAAAACTTTCGTTTATGCGCAGTTAATCTAGTTATTACGACAGGAGCGTCATCAAAAGCCAAGCCAAAAACAGATTGTTTCTGTTCCATACTCCAGAGCAGAAGGTGGCAGTAATGCACCTAATTACGCTGGCAGGACAATTAAGATTCAACCTGCTGGCAGGACAGTTACATGCCCATTTCTCTCACTAGGAACGGAAGATGGAAAGGGAGTAAGGAGAGGTGGAAAGGAGAGAGGAAAAAGGGAGCTGCTCAAAGCTCTGCACTTTTCTTTTATTCAGTAAATTCTGCCCTGTTCTATTTTACTTGAAATGTTTTTTTGCCTAAGGTTCCTGTGTTATTAATGTAGTTAATGTTTAAAAAAAGGGGCAGCTCAAAAGTCTTTTGTTTAATTTTTTCTTAAAGATTAAAAGCACTTTTATTTTATTCAGAAGATTCTGAATGTTTTACATTTTACATGTTACATTCAAAGCTGTGTTTGTACTTTTTATTTATTTTATTCAGAAGAAATTCAGTCTCTGTTGTCTGTTACTTGACATGTAGTAAAGACAACTACAGTATTGCTTTCCATTCAAGTGCCATACACATTCAGACTCTTGAAATTTGACAATAAATTATATAGAAATGTATGTGCTTTATTGATTTTATTAACATGAGGGTACACTATTTTAAGTGACAATATAAGATTCGGACCTTTGCTGGAAGGAAATTTTAGAAACTGGACCTCTTTGAATTTTAATTGAATACCCCTGATTTAGAAGATAAAACAGAGAGAAAACTTAATGTCCTTATTAATATTTATCACAGTCTGAGTAAAAGAAATATATAAAACATACTGAATCAACTTTCTTGTGTTTTTATCTGGAACAGAAACTGCAATTAGGCGGAAATGTGTTTTTTTTGGTGTCTGTGAAATGCTGTCTGTGAGGTTGCACGTCATCACAATGTAAAAAAAACTCTAGCCTTGCTTGACGTATCCAGGTTCCTCAATCTCTTTGGTCATTGTAGATAAGATTGTTTTGGACAATGGAGATGCAGCAGAGACTCTCCAGGTCACAGAATGTGTATGAACAAACAATTCCAGAGAAACAAACCAAAACTGAGGAAATATACCGGACACCGCAGCTCCCATCAAAAGAATCTGCAAGAAATGCTCCGGGTAAGAAAGAGTTCAAATCTGAATGCACAGATACAGTAGGTGAACAAACTAAAGGATGTTCAAATGGCTAATGATTGGTCTATATATTTCATTTATTGTCAATAATTAAAACAGATACTATTGTGATATTAATTTATATGAATTGTTTTTAAAATGTAGGGAAGAAGATAATGGTGCTACTTATCATCATGAACATTTTACTGACCGCCGTCCTTTTGGTTACGGTGATACACTGTGAGTCGTGTACATTTTATCTTGGAAAATGTGTTTGTGTTTAACTTCAAGTGTGAGAATCATAACAATGATTAAAGAGAGTAAAGAGAGAGAGTAAACTACACCGACACAGACAATGATTTTGGGAGAAATAACAGAAAAAAGAGATACCAATAATAGTCATTTGTTCTTTTGTAGACCACCACTTTAGACAAATATGGCCAGCAGTGTTGGACAACCAGAAGACTAACCAAGGTAAATCTGACAGATAGAGATACTTGGCTTTGCATTCCTCCTTTAGGGTGAAATAAAACATTGAACTTGTTCTTTTGTCGACTGTCACTTTAGATCACTTTTCAACCTCATTGAACACTCACTCACTCACTCACTCATTTTCTACCGCTTATCCGAACTTCTCGGGTCACGGGGAGCCTGTGCCTATCTCAGGCATCATCAGGCATCAAGGCAGGATACACCCTGGATGGAGTGCCAACCCATCGCAGGGCACACACACACTCACACATTCACTCACACACACACACACTACAGACAATTTTCCAGAGATGCCAATCAACCTACCATGCATGTCTTTGGACCGGGGGAGGAAACCGGGGTGCTCGGAGGAAACCGCAGAGGCACGGGGAGAACATGCAAACTCCACACACAAGGCAGAGGCGGGAATCGAACCCCCAACCCTGGAGGTGTGAAGCAAACGTGCTAACCACTAAGCCACTGTGCCCCCCTCTCATTGAACACCTTTTGATGAATACAAACACTGCATTACCGCTATAGTGGCTGTGTTCATATTGGACTGATCAGGTGTCCAAATGTATTTAGAAATGTTGTGTCTTCTAAAACTAAATATGGATTTTTTTGATTTTCCAGAGATGTGGTATCTTCATGGCGAAGTGTTTTATTTGTTCTGGAGTGATCAGGGTGACTGTGAAACAGCTACACAGTTTTGTGCCCTCAGGAAGGCCAAACTTACAACTGTAACAAAATCCAACAGGGTATACACACACACACACACACACACACACACACACAAATATATATAAGCTGTAAATATATGTCGATCTGTGCAGCTTACAGAAATTCTGTTTCTTTGGGCTATTAAGAGTGTGTGTGTGTGTGTGTGTGTGTGTGTGTGTGTGTGTGTGTGTGTGTGTGTGTGTAGGACTGGCTGCATTCACAGATCAATGGAAAGCACATGCTAGTGCAAATGAACCAGCCACAAAGTTCCGGAGATGGTTTCGATTCTGATACGGTATTTATAGTGAATATATCTATATTGTATAAAATGCTTCATATTTTCCACCTTAATCTCCACTCTGACATCTGACATCAATCTGACCTTTCAGCAAAATGTATAACTAAACCGAACAAACTAGACGGCTGCATTGTAAATGTAATGAATAAAACATTACTGGGTGTGCTGATATTTTTAATGCTCTGGAACTTCTACTAACAAAGTTCCTCTCTTCATTAACACCATTGCAGATGTGGGCAGTTGTTCCCTCGAAAGTGTTTCTTTCTTCTCTCACTTGAGATTTTAAGACATTATAAGACATCTTGTCATGATGCTAAACAGAGCATAGCATAAGTCCTACCTTAGAACATACAATTACAGGTGCTGACACTAGTGACTCCCTACGAAAATGCTAAATAAAGACCAGTAAATACCATAAATCAGTACTTTCTGACCAACAAGAATTCAACAGCACTTTGGTATAAAACTAATGTTACCAAATGTTTCATCTTTCTGACCATGTTCACACCTATTTTCAGGTCGATGACGAGTCTGACTGCGAGATCTTCGGTGCGACCTCTCGACTCATTGAGGAGGTGGAACGGGTGGAGGGATGGGTGTGTGAAAGATCAGCGCAGGGGTGAAATATTAAAGCTTTTTGAAGTTTACAAATGGAATACAGGACATTTAGGAAACAATGGATCGGTGTTGTCCAAATGCATGAGAGTTCACAAGTGTGCACTAGACGCAATTAATGTTTATCATATTTACAATATGTGTTGATGACTTTACCAGGAATGAGGAGCCAAGAGGAGTAACAGTTACAAATCTTTCAGGAAAGTTTCATTCATAGTTCAGTGTAAATGCGACAATAGCGTAAAGTAAAAAACAGATGAAAAAGAAAAAAAATTTGAAATAAAGTGAGTACGAAATCAATGGAGCCTAACAAATGTTTATTGATATGTGTTTCATATTTTTGCTGCACAGAATGTAAGTAACATTTACAAAATAAAAACTGTTTTTGGTTGAAAATGCATGCAAAGATTCGAATTTCATCACCATCATCATCATCATCCTCAAAAAAAAATAAAAATAGTAATCATGTAATTCCTGTTAAAGTTAAGAAAATCATTTGTACCAGTTGTGTATGTGGCTGGATGACAGAATCGCTAAGTGCTCAAGAGTAACTTCCCTCAACTTCCCTCCAGCAAAAGTGTCAGGTTTATGCACAGGTACACTCAATCATTTTCTACCGCTTTATCCAAACTTCTCGGGTCACGGGGAGCCTGTGCCTATCTCAGGCGTCATTACCATGCATGTCTTTGGACCGGGGGAGGAAACCGGAGTACCCGGAGGAAACCCCCGAGGCACGGGGAGAACATACAAACTCCACACAGACCAGGAGAGGCGGGAATCGAACCCCGACCCTGGAGGTGTGAGGCGAACGTGCTACCCACTAAGCCACCGTGCCCCCATTGCACAGGTACAAACATTGTGAAATCCTGAGTAATCATAAACTCCCACCATGTTTCCTCCACTTGTTTTTGAAGGCGGTTTCTCCAGACTCATTATGAGCCTCTTTTCCCAAAACGGGTTCGTTTTTCTCTTCTCTAAGCTGGGTCAGTGTCTTTTTCAGTAACTCCAGCTCTCTATACTTCTCTTCCATCTGTCCTCTGAAATATTCCTCCATCTTTGATTTGGAGGTCAAAATATATCTCTGGATTTCAGGAATCATGATTTTCACAAGTCTTCTCTCTTCCTCCATTCCAGCCTCTCCTTCATAGGCCTTCCTTATATCTTCCACCTTTTGTCTGAGTATCCCCTTCAACTCTCTCCTCTCCCACTCTACTTTTTCATTTAGTATATTAATTACATTGTCAATCTTTGTCCTCTTTTGCATCTCTCCATCTAGTTCCCCTTTCAGTTTTTCTTTTTTCACTTCATCCATTTCCTCTTTAATTTTTCCTTCCAGATCAGCTACTTGATTGTTCAGCTGTGTAATATCTTTTTCATGCTCTTGGATCATTCCTTCTATCTTTTTCAGAGATTTCTGGAGCTCCTCCTCTAGTTTCACTTCCACTTCTCGTTCTTCTTTGGCTATCTTCTTTTCTTTAATACACAAAATTATTTTTTCAATCTTAGACTCTGTTTCCAGGTAGAGCTCACTGCTGAGGAATCTTCCTTTATTTCTGACCACCATCTTCTCTATCTTCTCCAGCAGCTCTGATACCTGAGAACCATCTTCACTCTCTTTAATATTGAGACAGTGAAACCTATTCCCACAGTTCTTTACAAGTCTCTGGACCTATCTGGTCTCCTGATT
Organism: Tachysurus fulvidraco; assembly: GCF_022655615.1. NCBI lineage: Eukaryota > Metazoa > Chordata > Actinopteri > Siluriformes > Bagridae > Tachysurus > Tachysurus fulvidraco. The sequence goes on from NC_062543.1 coordinate 13,311,360, forward strand.
GGATAAATTCCTCAATATTCTTCTTCTGAACTTCATCAGAAACAGTAAAATGGAAGAAAGCAGTCTCCCACCATTTCTCTCCAAAGACCTCTTCAATTTTTTCCATCATTCCTCTCTCCTTTTCTGTAGGCTGCATTACAGGTATGACCACGACGAAGGCATGGGGTCCTGGAGCAGACAGACGGACACAGAGCCTCACGTCCTGTCTCAGCTTCTCCACCGAGAGTCCAGAAGAGAACCAGTCAGACGTGTCCACCACAGTCACCTTCCTACCAGCCACCTCCCCTTGTCGGCTCTCACTCTGCTGGGTGGCTGTAGGTGTGATATCCAGGTTTCTCTCTGCTTTTCCCAGGATGGTGTTTCCTGCTGCATTCTTTCCAGACCCCATCCTCCCGAGCAGCACAAACCGCAACTCTGAAGAATTTGAACTTGCTGATGCTTCACCCACTGACAATGAGCAAGAACGAGACACTTAATTTACATTTAATAAAAACAGATTATATGATTATCAGTGATTATGAAAAAAAAATAACAGTGGACAGTGTACAAGAAAAAAATCAGGTACGGATATTATACAGTATACTGTTGTTAAAATGGTTTGTTTATGATTTCAGTAAATCTCCCAAATATCCTTTGGGTATGATTTTTGCATCTTAAACCTCTAACATTTACTGACGTTCTAAAAATGACCAAGTAAACAAACACTTGATGGTGTTTTTGTTTTTTCTGTAGCATGTATCTGCTTCCATCTACTGGATGTAGTGTTCAGTCCGGCTCGTGGGATAAATCTGCAATATAAAAAAAAGAATTTTCATTTTTGGCAGAACTTCCAGCAGATGGTAGTACTGAGCCTCAGGGTCTGAGTGGCATTTGGTTCTATCAGTTTACCCGCTTTTCTGTTGGCCCTGTCACCCTCATCAACATACTGCAAGGCTGCCAACTCTCACACATTCATCGTGATACTCACGCAATTGACCATATTCTCACACCACACCCCCATATTCTCAAGCCACACCCCCATATTCTCACGCCACACCCCCATATTCTCAAGCCACACCCCCATATTCTCACGCCACACCCCCATATTCTCACGCCACACCCCCATATTCTCACACCACACCCCCATATTCTCACGCAGACTCGTGCAGCAGTGAGGAAAAAACGCGCAGAGAGACCAGACAGACAGTAAGTTTTGTGTGACAATTGTGAGGGAAATACACAATTTATTCCCATAAACTGTGCAGTCAGCCGTTCTCCCTCCCATCTACACCATGTGAATTGTGAACACAGGGAGGTCAGTGAGTTACAGGGCGTTCCGTGTCTCCGTCCAGTTTAGGCTAGTAACTAATAGGCCTATGCTGTTATATTTGTTTATATAGAATTGTTACCATTAGCAGAGTTGTTTGTTTTGCAGCACTGAGCGGTTATTTTACATAACTTTATCATAAAATACAGTACAAAAGCATTTCCAGATGACAAATATCTGGACATGCCTAGTAGTTAATTGTCATTTATTGTTATTTAATGTTAAATATTTACATTTACATTTACATTTACAGCATTTGGCAGACGCCCTTATGCAGAGCAACGTACATAAGTGCCTAAATCTCTAACACTGAATACATTAATGCTGGTTCACTAGGTTATATACTTAAGATACCATGAGTTTAAAACATTTGTTCAAAGTTACAATGAAAAAGTCTCAGTTTTTTTTTTTTTTAAATGCAAAAGATAAGGAAAGAAGTGCTAGTTGAAGTGTTTCCTGAATAAGTAGGTCTTCAACCGCCGCTTGAAAATAGCCAGTGATTCAGCTGTTCGGACCTCTAGGGGAAGTTCATTCCACCACCTTGGTGCCAGAACAGAGAAGAGTCTTGTAGTATACTTGCCTCTTGCCCTGAGAGATGGTGGAACCAGTCGAGCAGTGCTGGTAGATCGGAGGTTGCGAGGTGCAGTGCGAGGAATGATGAGGGCTTTGAGGTAAGAGGGAGCTGGTCCATTTTTGGCTTTGTAGGCCAGCATCAGTGTTTTGAATCGGATGCGTGCAGCTACCAGAAGCCAGTGGAGGGATCTCAGAAGCGGCGTGGTATGCGAGAACTTTGGCAGGTTGAAAACAAGCCGGGCAGCTGCATTTTGGATCATTTGTAGAGGACGGATTGCGTTCATAGGTAGACCTGCCAGCAGTGCCTTGCAGTAATCCAGTCTAGAAATGACAAGAGACTGAACAAGTACCTGGGCAGTCTGTGTGGACAAAAATGGCCGAATCCTTCTAATGTTGTAGAGAAATCCTATAAATATTGTTTTCTAAGAACAGAATGTCAAGTCAACAACATCCCATATTAAAATGATTTTTTTTATATCAATCACAACTCATCAATCATGTCCAGATATTTTACCGGTGGTGGTGTCAGTATGGATAAATTTGAATTTTCTGTTATAGGATGTTATCTAAAGTGTCAAGCCATGCCCCTCCATAAGCCCCTCCCTCATAACCAAAGCCCCCCCCCCCCAGAATCTCACTCTAAGCTGGACTCAAAAAGTTGGCAGCCCTGACATAATATGTTTATCAAAAAAAAGAAAGAGGAAAGTGGACACAGACTGTCGGATGGACCTAAAAATGGACCTATTCCTATATGTTCATGGAGGTGAATGGGAAACCTGTCTCCCCAAATTTGCCTCTGTGGGCTTGGACACATTATCTCCTGCCAGTCTATCCTAATTTAACAGCACTGGCTGCAAAAATGTTGTGCATGTCTGGGACTACTTACGTTTGGCGGCAAGTTTTTTCAGTGATAATTAATAAAACGAAGCTGCGCTCGAAGCTCACACATTAGCACTTAAATGAGATTTTAAAATTGGCTGCTACTCAGAATTTGTTTAAAAAACGTACATACTTACGTATAAATTAACCATTTTTTACAAAGATTTTCTTTTTATAACAGCTGCCACTTAAGATTTTAAGTGTGTGGAGTCAATTCATGTATTCAGAATTGCTTCCTGGAATTGGCAATTGGATTTTAAACAGTTTCTATATTTTGATGTTTGATTTATGTTAGAATGCAGGACAGTGTTTTTAAGTTCCACAAACCTGTGACCAAATGTTTTGCACCATTGTACAATAACTGTGTTCATTTTTTTTTTGCATAATGCACTTAAATAAATGTTAAACTGGGTAAAAGTGTTGTTGAAATTGCACATACTATTTAGTTTGTTCATAATATATTTTTGTAAAAGAACAATTCGTTTAATATAAAGACTTTTATAATTCACTTCTTCTTTGCACTGATACAAAGAAAAAAGTGGACTTATTGTTAGTTTTTTTTTTCTTTTAACTGAATCAATCATTAACTTTTCCAGAAAGAAAAGACAGAATCAAGGGCACTGATAAATGTTCATAGGAGATTTGTTCCAAAATGTTAAATAAACATTTCTTCACGAAAAGCTTCACAGTGTTAATAAAACAATATTTTTGTATGTTAGGGATTAGCGCAGATCCGTGATGGATCTGGACTTGGTGCCATGTGCGTTTGTTGTTTTTTAGTGTCACGTGATTGCCCCGTCCACGTCTGCTCCTCCCCGGTCATCACACCTGTTTCCCATTGTGTGTGATTGTCCGTGTTGCTTATATGTGAGCCGCGTTGCATTAGGCAGCGTGGCTTCATTGATAATATTGTTAGTTCCCTGTGTGTTGTGGTTTATGTTTGTCTTCCTATTGTATTAAACCCCTTTCATTTGAATCTATCCTGCGTACGGGTCTGTCTCCAAGCCACCTCTGCCAGGGTCCTGACAGAATGAAGCCGCCTCGACCATGCAGACCCAGCAGGATAGCTTACAGCTCGGACCGGCCTTTTTTTTGTTTGTTTTCCCCCTGAACTGTTCTGCCAGTCCTTCCGGTGACATCGCTCCGCATCTCGCCGGTGAAGGACGCCGCTCCACTTCCGGTTCCGTTCCGAGGAGGATGTCGCTTCACCACTCTCGCGGAGGGTGTCACCATGTTATTAGGGTTCCTTTTTTTAGGTGCTCTGTGGCATCGCCCCGCATCTCTCCGGTGAAAGACGCCGCTCCGTTTCCGGGTAAACCGAGGAGGACGTCGCTTCACTACTTCCGCGGGGGTGCTGCAGGCCTGAGGCGGTTTGTCTTCCTATTGTATTAAACCCCTTTCATTTGAAGCTATCCTGCGTACGGGTCTGTCTCCAAGCCACCTCTGCCAGGGTCCTGACATTGTAGTAATAATATCAGCACATCCATAAATGTTATATTAGCTACATCCTATTTCCTTCTGATGACATGATAAAAATCAGTAGATCGGTCCTTCATCTAAGACAGTCAAACATACTATCCAGCTAAATACAAAGATACTATCCAGCTAAAGTTATTCATGGCATTAAATTGACATTGAAGTAACTCTATAAATTCTTAAAAGCTCACTGACATTTACCCACCTTAGAATTTGCTCATTTCGTAGTATAGCACTCGCAGTGAAAATATTGATAATGTATTTCAAACCTTGTCACGAGAATTTGGCTGCGAGGAAGGCTGAGAACATTAAGCTCTAGTTACTGAAACCACAAAGTATCAGTCATATATAACCACAGCTGTGCAGCTACAGGAAGTTAACTGCAACCATATAACCATATACAATTTTTAACCTTTAGAGATAAACATGAATAAACATGTTTAACACTCCAAGTGTCACAGCCAGAAATGTTAATTGATTTGGACAATGTGAGTCCAAAGAGGTCAGAACTCACAACGAAATCCAATTTAAAATGTCATAAAGTATAAAAAAACAGGGAAATGTTATCTAAGTGTGCATTCTATTGTAGGCAAGCTCAGTGCATGTTATACTCTGTGTGCATCAGAATGCAGGCGTACACTTGGAGACACTTGGAGAGTGTATCTGGGTTTGTTACTGTCTTTGCATTCTAATTACTTTTACTTATCCTAATACTGTTTGATTATTTGAAGGAGATTTTTATTTGTAAGTTTCTTTTATTTTACTTTACATATATTATACACATCTATCTGTATTACATTGCTTTTAATAAAAACAAGGCATCCCATTGTGAGGACCCTGAAAAGACAAAAAGGTCTAAGTCCGCCTCCTTCATTTAAAAGATTCAAATAATAGTTTAGGTAGAAGAACTTGAAGAGGATCCTTTGTTAGAAGACCGAGGGACTTCGAGAAGAGAATAGAGAGAATACATGTTAAAGTAATGTTTGTCTCATATTTTGCAGGGTTATCAGGGTTGGAGGTATGTGTTGGTGATCAGGAGTTTGGCGATTCAAACCCCGGCACTGACAATCTGCTACAGTCGAGACCCTGACAAAACTCTTAACCTTCTCATCACATGCTCGTCTACCTCCAAATGTTTTGACACCCTAGCTTTCTGTCCACTTGCCTCCAAAAGTAACACTGACCCTCATGTCCACTCATCTCCAAAAACCACCGGCCTTTGCAAATACTTGCCTTGTCAAAGCCAACATCAAAGTTTGTCGCGACGGACTTTACAAATCTAGTTAATATTTATCGCAGTCTGAGTAAAAGAAATATATAAACATACATCAGATTCGATCATGTTAATAATTGTGCATTATCCAATATTCATATTATCCTAATGCATGAAATGTATAGTATTAACTGTTAAAAACTGAAAAAAAAATTCTTGTGGTTGGTCTGACAGAAACTGCAATTAGGCGGAAATGTGTTTTTTTTTTTGGTGTTTGTGAAATGCTGTCTGAGAGATTGCATATCATCACAATGTGAAAAAAACTCTAGCCTTGCTTGACATATCCAGGTTCCTCAATCTCTTTGGTCATTGTAGATAAGATTTCTTTGGAAAATGGAGATGCAGCAGAGACTCTCCAGGTCACAGAATGTGTATGAACAAACAATTCCAGAGGAACAAACCCAAACTGAGGAAATATACCAGAGACTGCATCTCCAACCAAAAAAATCTGGAAGAAATGCTCCGGGTAAGAAAGAGTTCAAATCTGAATGCACAGATACAGTAGGTGAACAAACTAAAGGAAGTTTGAATGATTAATCATACAGTAACTAACTATATATTTCATTTATTGTCAATAATTAAATCAGCTACTATTTAAATAGTGATTTTAATTTATATGGGTAAGAAAGAATTCAAATCTGAGCGCATACAGTAGATCCAGTAGGTGAACAAACTAAAGGATGTTCAAATGGCTAATAATTGATCATAAATAACTATATATTTTATTTAATGTCAATAATTAAATCAGATACTACTGTGCTTTTAATTTATATGAATTGTTTTTAAAATGTAGGGAAGAAGAGAATGGTGCTACTTATCATCATGAACGTTTTACTGACCGCCATCCTTTTGGTTACGGTGATACACTGTGAGTCGTGTACATTTTATCTTGGCAAATGTGTTTATGTGTAACTTCCTGAGTGAGAATCATAACAATGATTAGTTACTGGTTCGAGTACAGAGAGTAAACTACACCGACACAGACAAAGATTTTGGGAGCACTAAGAGAAAAAAAAGATACCATAAAGAGATCCCGTTTGTTCTTTTGTAGACCACCACTTTAGACAAATATGGCCAGCAGTGTTGAACAACCAGAAGACTAACCAAGGTAAGTCTGTGAGATGGAGATACTTGGCTTTGCATTCCTCCTTTAGGTTGTAATAAAACACTGAACTTGTTCTTTTGTTGACTGTCACTGTTACGAGTGCCTTGAGGGCTTTATTAAAAATATAAATGTATTAAAAATAAAATAATAATAATAATAATAATAATAATAATAATAATAATAATGATCAGCGCTACTCCGTCCAGAGTGTATCCTGCCTTGATGCCCAATGACGCCTGAGGATAGGCACAGGCTCCCCATGACTCGAGTAGTTCGGATAAGTGATAGAAAATGAATGAACGAATGAATAATCAGCGCTGCCTTACAGTCACATTGTCTACAACGGGAGCGCAGGAGGAGATGGCGCGACTACATGTGATACAGAATAGCACGAAATACCCATTTATTAGAGAACTGCAGAATATTTTCCTTAATGTACATATATCATAAAATGTCAAAGTCTGCAAATACAGTCATGAAGCACAATCGCTACTCATCATCGGTCCTAACTATTACAGTGTTCATTACAAAACCGTCATGAAGAAGCATGTTTTCACTATAACATTTCCGTCTTACATTTTCACCCACAAATTAATTCTGTGATTTTGTCAAGGTGTTAACGATCAGTCTAATTGCTAGAAACATATAAATCCTTCGGTGACCAGGGTATGTAATGCTTCATGATGGCACTGCTGGCACTGTTGGAGGATTACGCCAATGGGAGAATAAGGAGAGAACGAGTTTTCAGGGACCATGATGATTTCCTGGCCCATTATGATGACTGGCTAATTAGCCGATTTAGATTCCCTAGAGCTGTGCTAGATCTATGTGTTGAATTGGGTCCAGTATTAGAGAGGGCAACCATGCCGGAACCATGCCATCCCAGTCCAAATACAAGTCCTCACCACTCTGGGGTTCTTGGCAACCGGCTGTTTCCAGCGGGAATTGGCAGACAGGTAAATTATTTATATAAAAAAACTATAAGTAATCCTCAACTTTGTGTCTAAAACCTTTTCGTATATGAAATAATTCTATTGGAATCTATCATCTCACCCTATAGGTCTGGTATATCACAGCGGTCCCTGAGTGCCATAATATCTGTCATTTTGAATGGTATACTTAATATGGGTAGTCGATACATCAGGTTCCCCTACACTGTGCGAGAACAGGCCGAAATTAAAATGAAATTTTGCAGCAATGTCTGGTTTCCCAAATGTAATCGGCGCAATTGACTGCGCTCATGTTGCTGCACCATCTGAAAATGAATTTGCTTATGATAATAGAAAGCATGTGCATTCTATTAATGTGCAAATCATATGTGACTCCAACATGACCTTCACAAACATTGTGGCACGCTGGCCTGGTTCAACACATGCTTCCTTTATCTTGACACATAACAGTGTAGGGAACAGACTAAATGCAGGCGCAGTAGCTACGTGATGGCTGGCTTCTTGGTGAGTATAACAATATTAAAAAGTAGAAAATGTAACAATTTTGTTTTTATTATAATTATAACAATGTTGCTTTTAATATAATTATAACCTGTAGGCGACCGTGGCTACCCCCTGAGACGCTGGCTCCTCACCCCATTTTTAAAATCACACAGAGCGCAGAGGAAACTCATTATAACGAGGTCCACGCTATGCAGTGATTTGCATTGACTATTTATGGTTAAAAATGGGCGCGTACAGGGTGGGATTTGAGGCTGGTTCACGTACGCACATCTCCGCATATCTAAGGGAACATTGCTTACAGGTGTTTTTTTTTGTTTGTTTTTTTTTTGGGGGGGGGGGGGGCGGTCAATCTGAAGTCTAACCAAGTTAAATTTCCAATAAAATGAAGTAACATAAGGTTATTTATTGTGGCTGAGAGATGCAAAACTTATATCGTATAACAATAAGACCAAAAGTATGCTAACATCTGGCTATCACACCCTCACGTGATCGTCTGCCTTCCTCGGATGCCCTATGCACAATATGAGCTCCACACTCCACAAAGACATGGTTTGCTACAGTCAGTGGCTTATGTCGTGCCTTTGACCTCATTGAACACCTTTTGATGAATACAAACACTGTATTACTGCTCTTGTGGCTGTGTTCATTTTGGACTGATCAGGTGTCCAAATGTATTTAGAAATGTAGTGTCTTCTAAAACATAATATGGATTTTTTTGATTTTCCAGAGATGTGGTATCTTCATGGCGAAGTGTTTTATTTGTTCAGGAGTGATCAGGGTGACTGTGAAACAGCTACATTGTTTTGTGCCCTCAGGAAGGCCAAACTTACAACTGTAACAAAATCCAACAGGGTACACACACACAAACACACACACACACACACACACACACACACACACACACACACACACACACACACACACACACACACAAATATATATAAGCTGTAAATATATGTCGATCTGTGCAACTTACAGAAATTCTGTTTCTTTGGGCTATTAAGTGTGTGTGTGTGTGTGTGTGTGTGTGTGTGTGTGTGTGTGTGTGTGTGTGTGTGTGTGTGTGTGTGTGTGTGTGTGTGTATGTGTGTGTAGGACTGGCTGCATTCACAGATCAATGGAAAGCACATGCTAGTGCAAATGAACCAGCCACAAAGTTCCGGAGATGGTTTCGATTCTGATACGGTATTTATAGTGAATATTTCTATATTGTATAAAATGCTTCATATTTTCCACCTTAATCTCCACTCTGACATCTGACATCAATCTGACCTTTCAGCAAAATGTATAACTAAACCAAACAAACTAGACGGCTGCATTGTAAATGTAATGAATAAAACATTACTGGGTGTGCTGATATTTTTAATGCTCTGGAACTTCTGCTAACAAAGTTCCTCTCTTCATTAACACCATTGCAGATGGTTGCAGATGTGGGCAGTTGTTCCCTCGAAAGTGTTTCTTTCATCTTTCTACTTGAGGTTTTAATTTAAGACATTATACTGTAAGACATCTTGTCATGATGCTAAACAGAGCATAGCATAAGTCCTACCTTAGAACATACAATTACAGGTGCTGACACTAGTGACTCCCTACGAAAATGCTAAATAAAGACCAGTAAATACCATAAATCAGTACTTTCTGACCAACAAGAATTCAACAGCACTTTGGTATAAAACAAATGTTAGCAAATGTTTCATCTTTCTGACCATGTTCACACCTATTTTCAGGTCGATGACGAGTCTGACTGCGAGATCTTCGGTGCGACCTCTCAACTCATTGAGGAGGTGGAACGGGTGGAGGGATGGGTGTGTGAAAGAGCAGCGCAGGGGTTAAAATATTAAAGCTTTTTGAAGTTTACAAATGGAACACAGGAAATTTAGGAAACAATGGATCGGTGTTGTCCAAATGCATGAGAGTTCACAAGTGTGCACTAGATGCAATTAATGTTTATCATATTTACAATATGTGTTGATGGTTTTACCAGGAATGAGGAGCCAAGAGGAGTAACAGTTACAAATCTTTCAGGAAAGTTTCATTCATAGTTCAGTTGCATTTAAAGGTTCTCCATAATGCGCCCATTGTAAATGCGCCAATAGCGTAAAGTAAAAACAGATGAATAAAGAAAAAAAAATTAAAATAAAGTAAGTACGAAATCAATGGAGCCTATCAAATGTTTATTGATATGTGTTTTATATTTTTGCTGCACAGAATGTAAGTAACTTTTACAAAATAAAAACTGTTTTTGGTTGAAAACGCATGCAAAGGTTTAAATTTCATCATCATCCTCATCATCATCCTCAAAAAATATATAAAAAATGGTCTTGTCAGTTTTCTAAATAACATTTAGTTGCATTCATACCGATACACTGTAGTGCAGCATTACAGACCAGCACAGTGAAACCACAATCATAAACAAAAGGTAATAGTTATTAATGGTTATATGAGGGTTAGACCTAGCAAACCTCTTTTGTAATCATGTAATTCCTGTTAAAGTTAAGAAAATCATTTGTACCAGTTGTGTATGTGGCTGGATGACAGAATCGCTAAGTACTCAAGAGTAACTTCCCTCCAGAAAAAGTGTCAGGTTTATGCACAGTTACAAACATTGTGAAATCCTGAGTAATCATAAACTCCCACCATGTTTCCTCCACTTGTTTTTGAAGGCGGTTTCTCCAGACTCATTATGAGCCTCTTTTCCCAAAACGGGTTCGTTTTTCTCTTCTCTAAGCTGGGTCAGTGTCTTTTTCAGTAACTCCAGCTCTCTATCCTTCTCTTCCATCTGTCCTCTGAAATATTCCTCCATCTTTGATTTGGAGGTCAAAATATATCTCTGGATTTCAGGAATCATGATTTTCACAAGTCTTCTCTCTTCCTCCATTCCAGCCTCTCCTTCATAGGCCTTCCTTATATCTTCCACCTTTTGTCTGAGTATCCCCTTCAACTCTCTCCTCTCCCACTCTACTTTTTCATTTAGTATATTAATTACATTGTCAATCTTTGTCCTCTTTTGCATCTCTCCATCTAGTTCCCCTTTCAGTTTTTCTTTTTTCACTTCATCCATTTCCTCTTTAATTTTTCCTTCCAGATCAGCTACTTGATTGTTCAGCTGTGTAATATCTTTTTCATGCTCTTGGATCATTCCTTCTATCTTTTTCAGAGATTTCTGGAGCTCCTCCTCTAGTTTCACTTCCACTTCTCGTTCTTCTTTGGCTATCTTCTTTTCTTTAATACACAAAATTATGTTTTCAATCTTAGATTCTGTTTCCAGGTAGAGCTCACTGCTGAGGAATCTTCCTTTATTTCTGACCACCATCTTCTCTATCTTCTCCAGCAGCTCTGATACCTGAGAACCATCTTCACTCTCTTTAATATTGAGACAGTGAAACCTATTCCCACAGTTCTTTACAAGTCTCTGGACCTCCTGGTCTCCTGATTGGATAAATTCCTCGATATTCTTCTTCTGAACTTCATCAGAAACAGTAAAAAGGAGGAAAGCAGTCTCCCAACACCTCTCTCCAAAGATCTCTTCAATTTTCTCCATCATTCCTCTCTCCTTTTCTGTAGGCTGCTTTACAGGTATGACCACGACGAAGGCATGGGGTCCTGGAGCAGACAGACGGACACAGAGCCCCACGTCCTGTCTCAGCTTCTCCACAGAGAGTCCAGAAGAGAACCAGTCAGGCGTGTCCACCACAGTCACCTTCCTACCAGCCACCTCCCCTTGTGTGCTCTCACTCTGCTGGGTGGCTGTAGGTGTGATATCCAGGTTTCTCTCTGCTTTTCCCAGGATGATGTTTCCTGCTGCACTCTTTCCAGACCCCGTCCTCCCGAGCAGCACAAACCGCAATTCTGAAGAATTTGAACTTGCTGATGCTTCACCCACTGACAATGAGCAAGAATGAGACACTTAATTTACATTTAATTAAACAGATTATATGATTATCAGTGATTATGAAAAAAATAATAAAAATTAACAGTGGACAGTGTACAAGAAAAAAATCAGGTACGGATATTATATATAGAAAGATAACTCTTTAGCATTTAAATTTGAGACAATATTGAGACAATTTCTCATTGTTCATAGTTCAAGAACGTTCTTCAAATATTCCTTCTATTTTACATTAAATTCATTATACAATTTAAGAATGACCAAAAGCCACTCACTGACTGGAGACTCCACTTTTGACACAAAGCCATATAAGTCTGGAGCAGCAGCAACTTCCAGCTCTGCTTTTGCTTTGTTTAGTTCCTGCGTGGTGTCTTTCAATCGCTGCTCAGTTTTTTCTAATGCGTCGTGTGTTTTAAGAAGGTCCTTTATGATGCCTTTAACATCTGTATTATATTCTGTAAATATTAACAGTGAAGTATGAGTACCGTATTAAATATATACAAAATCTGGATCATTTTGATAGAAATGTTAAGAGATTTTTCTTGTTGTTGTTTCAAACTTACCAGTCAACAATGAAGACTCTGACATTTTAATTTTCTCCTCTTTTGACCATTTTTTCCCCCACTACAGATGCGAACAAAAAACAGTAAAGTCATACTGTGCATTATATAGACGTTTTTAACCTAGCATTACTGTTAGCCTATAAACAAATTAAAACTATAAGCTATATTATACTTATTAACACTAACAGGAGTGAGTCTGCTAAATTTAGACAGTCTTTAAATATTAAAAAAAATCAATTTAAAAGAATTAATTTGTCATTTTTTTTTTATAATGAATGATTATATTTTCAGGATTTAAACCACTTGCCACTTTACATACTGTTTAAAATATAAAATATGTTTCTACCTGCTCGATTTTAACATAGGGAATGACACCACACTGGAGGAAAAAAAAACAGATCAGACAATAAAGCTAGTAAAAAAAAAGTGATTATGATCAAATATATTATATGCCATAAAATATTCACAAGCAGTACAAGAAATACTCAAATTCAAGCAAGAGATATTCAAAATAAAAAATTACCTGAAAGAGTCTGCTTATGCTTCGAAGATGATCTGCATTAGATAATTAAAAGAATTAAAAGTTATGTTTTTAGTCTGTTTCTGTTTACTTCAGTCTTTGTTAAACCCAAGTCAAAGCTTTTAGCTGATGGGAAAAACTTTAAGGACAAAACTCAAACATTATATAATCCTTCCCTGAAATACAGCTATTGTTTGATCCATTCTAACTTTTGACTATGTCACTACCAAAAGTAGAAGTCTCACCATTTCTCTGTTCATACTTGCACATACTGTACATAAATAGCATGTGTAAATAAATAAAGTATAAATAAATAGTCATTATGACAGAATCGCACATTTTTCTTCCTTTTTCTTTTGCATCCCCTAATGAGATAAAAAGTCTGTTTGACTGCAGGTTTATTTTGGCTCGTGTAGAAAACGGTACCTCCCTCTGTATATTATATTATACCTGATGGTAGAGTCCTGAATTGACTTAGCCACAAATACAGACCATGATAAAGAATAATATGATTTTGCGTGCTTCAAGAATTACATTTTTTAATGCCTGAAACAAAAATATAAGACGTATATTTTCCTTATAATTTCCGAGTGAAGTGCTGATTACGTTGACATGCAGTGTGATGCTAACGGGTTTGTATTAGCCACTGGTAGCGACTTAGCTAACAGTTTTAAGCAGCTTGTTAGCAGTTTTACGTTAGCAAGTGTAGCAGTTTATTAATGAAGCAGTATAAAAATTGTATATTTTGACTTTTTTAAATGTTTATGTAGTAAACGTTTATGTCTTATATAATATGTTTAAATGTCTTTATATGTTTACAAGTCCCAATGGAGTCTGTATGTACGTTAAGACCACATGCTTATATAAATTTCAGATTATCTCCAGGTTTGTATCTAATTCACTTGTAATAAATATAACCTTTTTTTTTTCTTCTCACATGGTGCTGTCATCTAATACGCAAAAGCTGTGATTGTTCGATTTTTGAGTGGCTGAATTACTATTTTCTTTAAATCAGTAGTTTTATTTGATTAAATGCTTTCACCCTACTGAAGTTTTTAGGTGCTTGCTTTAGTCTTTATCTGGTCTGGCAAGTTAAGTCTATTCTACAGAAGAACACTGACATCTAGTGGATAAACCTTAAAAACACAACTGCACACCAGTGGTTTGTGCACCTGGTGCAAAAAAAAAATGTCATAAACTGACATTATTCTCACTCCGGATGTCATGAGTAGCAGAGCAGCTTCATCGCTCCAATCCACTGAAAGTAATCCATCCAATTACATCTGTTTGCAAGGTTACACATGTACTTATCATGCACAGTTATATACTATAACGCTAAATATTTCCCATGAATGAAAGCACACTTCACACCTCTAACGCAGCAGGAAACAGAAAGACGTTGCACACTAACGCTATCTTGCAGCAGAGGACGGCTGCAACAGGAAGTAAGACCGTATCAAAAGTAAAACTTAGTATAGAATCTTTGTCTAGGATGAAAGCCTAATGTTACAGAATCATGTTCAAAATGAGTCTCCAGTCTTCAGAAGTAAACAGGATGGAGGAGATAGAAAAATCCATGGTATCTACCAATTCTATATTAATGGCCATTATTTTTGGAAAAAGCTGTTCAGGAGGTACTGATATTGAGGTGTCCACATAATACAATGTCAGAGTTTGCATTTTACAACCAAGAGGTGTCGTGAAGTTATCGTATGTCCAAATGAAAGTTTAGCAGATGAGCATCAATTGAAATCTGAATAAATCTATCTAATGTTCTATCTTTTTTTATTTAGATTCAATTGAGAAAGTGTTTACATTGATGGTAAGTGTAGATTTGGGATACTTACGCCACCATAGTCTTACTGTAAGCTTTCCCATTCTTTCCCCATCAGTCACCTGACACAGGTAATGTCCTATATCTGATTCACGGCTCTCTTTCAGCTGTAAGTAGATGTTTCCTTTGTCCAGCTCCTGAGTGAATAGACTCACTCTGCCCTTGTAGCCTCTCCCCTCTTTAATTTCTCTGTTCTTATAGAGAAAAACACAGTCTGTCCCCTTAAACCACTGGATCTGCATGTCAACAGCACTGATTTCAGGAGATAGGAAACACGAGAATGTGACTGTTGAGCCAAGCTGAATCCCTTTATATTGGTGGGAAATGAGTGTAAACTCAGCTGCATGAAAAAGACAAAGACAAATATAAGAATCAAGATGTAAATGATGCACATATGAAATCTTACATATGCCTTACTGCTTTGCTAAAAAATACAGAGTGCTATAGGCCACTGCGACCTCCACTGCTTAACAGTGATGATTACATTACAAAGTTTTCCGTTTAATTATACAGTTAAAAACTAAAATGACCTTTTGCCTTATACAATATGTTGCCCATCAGTCAAAGGCAGGCATAATTTTGCAATAAAAAAACATTTAAGAAGTTACAGGAAGTACACAGGAAATTTTTTTTTTGTCGATATCCATTTGCGTATAACTTTAAATGTTAAACTTACAGTTGGATGCTGCAGCCATCTCTGCTTTCAATTGAGTAAAATCCTCCAGAGAAATCAAATAGTATGATATAATGAGTCTGTTTTATATGTTTAAAGGAATTTTTAATCTTAACGTTTCCCTTAAATCTTTGCCGTTCTTCTCACAGACTCCTGCTGCTTTAGTGTGTCAGTTGCACAGGGTTTTGTTTTTTCTCTCTGAACAGGAAGCTATGATATTTTCAGCATTGGGTCTGTTGTGACCTTGGAAATGACGCTGACTGTTAGTTCCTCAGGAGCTCTCGGTTGTTTAATCTCTCTCAACTACAAACTGTTATAGAATGACATTATTTCCTGTCCAGTGTCAGTCAAATGAGGATGAGGTTCCCTTCTGAGTCTGGTTTCTCTCAAGGTTTCTTCCTCATATCATCTCAAGGAGTGACCTCACCTCCAGTTTGCTCATTAGGGAAAATCATTAAAGATACATAGATCTAATACTTATGCACTAGCCTAGTGGTTAAGGTGGTATAGCTGATTTCATAAAAAAATAATTAACAGTAACTGTTTTGCAGGACACTGCATCCCATCACCTCATCATTGAGTATGTTTCTAGGCAGTTGTACGGAACTTTACCTCGGTTCTCTTCATGGTTTCTGAAAGGAACAAGAATGTGAATATCTATTATTGTACATGATATAGATAAGGTGCCAAATGCTGTAAATGTAAATGTATATCTGGATAAAGCTCCACTGCTGTCTGGGACAACATACTCTGGATAGTATACTCCACTAGTCCAGCTAGCCTCTTTGTGTAGCCTCTTTTTTTGTGTGTCAATGTCAGGCTAGACTAAGAACTCCAGGGTAGACGCTCTTGATTCCTGCCGGATTCCATAGACAGAGCGGTGCGGACAGATTCATATTAAATAAATGATAAATAGTACGTTTTTCTGCATGAGAAATACAATGTGTGGTGGGAGATCGTGACAAAAGACCGAAATGAGTGACTGTCACGCTCAATGTGTAACGCTTGATAGCCCTGGAGTTTTGTCTTCAAAACAAACATACGTTCTCCAGGTTTTAGGAGATGGGAAAACTAATCTTTATATAATCGTTATATGCTACCATCATTATATTTTCTTCCTGCTTCCCAATGGAATTTATTGTTAGATATAATGGTGCTCTATAACTCAGAACTCCATACATGTACAAGAAATAAAGTTTTCTACACAGTTTCCTACTTCTTGTATATATTGAGTGACAGATGTCTCATCCAATCAGTGGAAAGAACTCAATTTACAAACTTCTCGAATCTGATTGGTCAAAAGCTTTTGTTTGGTTTGCGTGGTATATATTATTATCACAGAATTTTGTGCTTTCATTAGTTTTGTCTAATTTCAAGAGGAAAAAGTTGCTGAAACAAAAGCTGCTTTAAGAACATTTATTGTTTTTCACAGAATAACAGGCAATAACTAATGTGTTATATCATACTGCATCATACCTGGTATTACTACAGCAACATGAACCCTACTGTTTCATTTATATATTTTTACTTTTACATAACAATACATGCAAATGCATTAAATGATAATATACTGCTTATTATAATTATTACGCATTTCATTTATTCAGTGTATTTATCATAAAGAACATTACATTGTCCACTGTTCATGCTTGTAGGAAGAATAGAGAGAGCCAGAAATAAAAGCAGGCATCTACTACATGCTAATTCTCAGCAGGTTTAAGGACATTAATCATAATGGAGACGAGTCAATTTTACATGAATAAATCTTACAAGTTCTAAACATGATTTATTTAAACTATATATAGGTAGAGGGATGGTCAGTGCTTCTTGAGAAGAAACTGAGATCTTCAAGGTCTGGAAGATGGTCCAGGTTGGACATGGCCTTCTCTGTTATTCATCATGTTTTCTTTTTTCTATACTCCTTTCGATGAAGATAAATAAAATAAATACACATCTAAAGCACATGATTAGTCTTCTGTTTTTTTAATTTCTATTTCTTATTCTTACAATTGTGCAATAAAATAAAATTCATCTCACTTTTTTATATTTACTGTATCCTTATTTATTTACTTAAGTATGTTCTTTTCATTATTTTCATCACCCTGCAAACACGCGCAACAAAGCGGTTAACACTAAACCTGTGGTAGAACAAACAAAACCCACCCACTGAGTGATTTCAGCCTCACCTATTCAGCCAATTTACAACTTTGGACAGTGCTTCATTGTTCTTATGACACCTCCGTAATCCCTGAAGTTCATAGAACAGACAGTCGACTCTGATCGTATTGTGTCTGTTTACAAATTCGCGACTGAATGGTAAAATAAGATTTGAAAGACAGGCGTGATGAAGCACCACCAGAACTGCAGGTTTGTCACCTTTTGATGAAGTCATTGGAGAAAGCAAGAAAGCAAATATTTCTCAGATGGTAAAATGTAACTTTAGGCAAATCTAAAAGTTTAATAAAAACAAATATCCCGAAAGAAGTGAGCTTATGTCAAATATTATTTTTCATCCATGAAATTAATGCTTGTAAATTTGTGAAAATTATTTATTTATTGGAATAATGAGTGTTTTACCTGCTTGGGTATTGAGCAACTCTACTGCTGCTTTAATGTCAGTTTCAGTGTGTGAAAAAACAGGGCAGAAAATCAGAATGAAATCAGATTCTTCCAATTTCTTCACCATCTGTAGACCTGGTATTAGTTCATGAAGTTTCTTCTCTATCTCCACATCAGGTCCTAATGTGTTTCCAGTCATTATAGTGAAGTATGTTAGACGATTACGCTTCAACATCTGGAAAAAAGACTGATGATTTAAAGAGAACACAAATCAGTCACTGTAGTATAATATACTGTAATATAAATAATAAACTGTAATAAATGATTCCTGGGAATATTTTAGATGCATTACATGAATCAGGATAATTATTGAGCAATAGCAAATTTGCCACCAGTTTTTCAAAAAAGATTTATGGTAACACATCCTAGAAGATTTATGGGATGTGGTAGTTTAGTGGTTACGGTTTTGGACAACTGATGGGACTGGCAGCAACAAAGTGACATACTTGGACTTTCTCTTGTTGTCTTTCCCTGAATAATCTGTAGAATATATTATTAGAACATTTTGTTTTTGCATTTAAAATATAAAGATTTTCCAATTTAATTTTGTTGTCAAAAATAAAAATGAACCATGATTTAAGAAAATAATAAATCCTCACCTCAATAAATTCTATAACTTTGGACAATGCTTTGTCATTTTCAGGACATGTCAGTAATCCCTGATCTTCATGGATCGGACAGTCGACTGTGATCGTATTCTGTCTATTTACAGATCTGCTGCTGTCTGGTACAATATGTTGACTTTTGACATTCAACGTCAGCTCAAACTTTAAATGTAACAAATCTGTAGGAAAAATAAACAATACAATGCAAATTAAGACAATACAAAAATAACAAGCTACCTAAAAAAGTTGCAGACCTAAAAGAGATGAATGGTAACTTATTTTAATGCCTGTGTATTTTTCCCCCACTTGAAGCTAACTTTATGATTATGCCATGAAACAATGAAATGACAAAAAAACTTCAGCTAAAAGCTAGTTTGTTATAAGTACTTATAATGTACGTATGCTTACATCATGTACAGGAAATGTGTAAGTTATTTTTCGTATTCAGATAAAATAAAGATATTTAAAGTAGCATGTACGCTTAAATGTGCAGTTTGCAATTTTACAGCCTGGCCATCACTCGTACTTCCGCTCTGTTACCACGTTTCCTCTGTTGCCACAAAGTTTTAAACACAAAATACAAAAGTAATTGCCTGCTATAGCACAAAGGCAATGTTAGATAGTATCAATAGTGCTTTTGTAAAATATTTACTCAGTGCAACTTTTGACATCCAAGTGACAGATATAACACAGAGTAAATGCGTGAGTGGCTTAAATTACAAATTTGGTTTTGGCTCCCGTTTTATTATAATGCAAAATAATGAAGTATGACTTATACATCCTTTTGAATATATCACTATGAAAGCATTTTCTTTTCCTGCCATTTATTTCTTTAGTTTAAAATAATAATGTATATTTTTTATTTAATAAGGTGTAATCCTTCTGGAGCCAGAAGAACTGTAAGTCAAGTCAAAATAAAACCCAAAAAAATATTCTACAAAAATGTAATATTTGATTACACAATTACTGAACTATTATTATAACAGAATTTAGTATATTCATTCTGTCATGTGGGTAATAGAAAGAAGACCGAAGCCCGTCTAACTGGCGGGGGCCAACCACCACCTCCCCTCACCCCATCTGATCAGTGGTTGCTGGCATTCCAGGGGGCAGTTCCTCGCACACACCATGCACCACAAGTGATGGGGGAAAAAATGGTGAAATGTAAGTTTACCTCTATGATTTGTTTTCATTTTTTGTCCTAATAAATGACTATCTCTGTCACTTAAAGGCTTTTTGAACAAGATTAATTTTATGTAGGCTTATTTTATTTAACTGCATATGATGTATAGGCTACTGTGATCTCAGTCTGACATGTTACTCTTTTCATGTATTATTTTCTTTGATAATATTGAGAATTTAATGGGTTGTGTGTTCTTATAGATACTGATGGACGATTGTATTATTGGACCCTCCAGAAAGAACACAGTCTGTCACCGTTGTAAGTGATTTGTTGTCAGGTACCTTTAGTTACTTTTAGGTTGTTATTTATTTATTTTTTTTGCCAGATAATGTATACTTGAATATTTCTCCTGTAGGATGAAGATGATGAAGATGACGATGAAGAGACCACATCTTCTGTGACAGAAGTGGACAATGCTAGTAGATCCACTGGGGTATGATGCATACCATTTATAATGTATGGCCCCTTTTGGCATTAGTGTAACAAACTGTCATTGTCCTTTCACAGTACATAACTAGGGATTTGCCCACACATGAGGGTCCTTCAACTTCAGCACACAATCTAAGCAGGGTAAGAATTTGTGTCCAGGGGGGTATTCCAGAAAGCAGGTTATGTGACATACCTGGGTATGTTTAAGGGTAAGTTCGTGGATAACCTCAACTTTCGGTTCCAAAAACGGAGGTAACTTTCTGGGTATGTATGTAACCATAGCAACTGACTCTGAAGATAACCTGCTCGGGAGCAGGTTATGTTTCAGTGTAACTTCGTTGCAGAAGGTTGGTGAGCCTGTTTTTTTCGTCGGGAAAGGGTTATAAGACCGCGTATTGATGTGTTTGCATACTCTAATAAGTATTTGAAAGAGCGTTATCTTTTTTCAAAAGATTCGTTAGTTTATTTAACACGTCTTTTAAAATTGCATATCGCAAATATGACAAACTTAGGTTTTTTGCGTCTGGCCAGTTTTTGTACAGTGTGGGCGATTCAGAGCCTGTGGGAAAGGCAACTGTGTGTAGAGCCGTTCGTACAGTATGTCTGGCACATAAGCAGTTCTTACCCACGTTTGTGCAGTTCCCTGGCCATAAACCTCTGCTTGTTATTAACCTCTTAAGGATCTCTGCCTATATGACTTGCCCAACATAAAGTGGTACAGCTCCCACATACTTTGACACACAGGGGTGAGCCTGGTCTCATTTGAAAGAAGAGATTCTCTAGTTTCAGAAACTAGTTTCAGATTGATTCTAGGCCTTACTGGCACAGTCAAAAGTCTTAAGCTACAGTCTTAAATGTTATATGAATATGGGACCTGGAGCACAGGTTTTATCGGCTGACTGTCTTTTGTTGCTTATGATAAATCGGAATGTTGATAACACATACAGTAAGCAGTCTTTAATAATGCTCGCAATTACATGCAGATGCATATTTTATGCGTTAGTGAGTGCCGTGGTGCCTATAGGGTGTCGCTCTAGGATGGGTGCGTATGAGGCTGGGGGGATCACAGTATACTCACTACAAAAAACTAGACTGCACCATTGGCTTCTGGTTACACTTGCGTAACTTCAGTGTTGTAATGTAACGGAGTACAATTACTTCGTTAATGTACTTAAGTAGAAATTTCACGTATCTGTACTTTACTTCGCTATTTAAATTTATGTCAACTTTCACTTTTACTCCACTACATTTCCTAGATATAATGTATACTTTTACTACGTTATATTTCCACTAGACATCTTCGTTACTCGTTACTACAAAATAATATCAGCAGAAATGTGTGTGACTGCAATAAGGGAGGTTTGGCAAGCACAACTGAAACCGCCATGGAAGCACCTACTGGAGGACCTCCCGTTATCGTAGACCAGGGGTGGCCAACCAGTCAGAGACCAAGAGCCACATTTTTTACTATGTGGATGATGACAACGCTGCAGCTCAAAACCAGCTTAGTAACTCTGGGGTGCAATTACCAAGTTAAGTTTAAAATAATTTTAACATTTATGACAATACAAAAGTCAACAAGCAACACTTGTTGCTTTATCTTTAACTAAGGACCAAAATAAAGCAAATTCAAATACCAACAGTGACATACTATTGACCAAGAGGGTCAAGTTGTTGGGCGACTTTTGTTTTTGGTCCAAACATAGGGCCGAAATTGTCAAATAATAAGTTGTACAATACATTAGACTGGAAATGAATAAATATAATCCAGGTACCTGTGGGAGCACCAGTTGGCAGTTGTTGCCATGACTTGTTTCCCTTTTTGTTGCATAAAAAAAATAAACCTCATGGTATCTTTAGTATGAAACCTAGTGAACCAGAGTTAATGTCTCCAATGATAGAGACAAGCACTTCTGTATGTCGTACATGTAAATGTGTGTAAATGTAATGCTGTAAATGTAAATGTAATATAAAATGTTATGGAAGGAGAATCTTAATAACTGGACACAAAATGACCCCCAATATGGTGATGTCGAAAATCAATCATTTATTAGTAGTGCAGGTTACATTCCGCTTGGTTGGAATAAAAACCTGCACCCACATCGGCCCTTTTGTTGATAAGATTGGACATGGCTGCTTCAAAACATCCTTGTTTCTTTTTCCTTTGCTTTCATTTGCTGTATCATGCATTTTCTTTTTGTATAATTAAATTTAAGATTGGAAAAAGTGATGTTGGTGACCCTGATGATGGAACAATTGTTTATAGCCACTATAAATTGATTTTTCATCATCATCATCATCAGTCGGCTGCAAATATTAGTGGTTTGCAGGCGTCAACAATCTTCTTCCATTCTGTTCTGTTTCTTGCTGCTGTTCGCATTTCGTAAACTGTTGGTGGTATCTCACTGTTGATCAATTTGCCTATGTACTGTGGGTAGAGAAGCTTTGGTTTACCACGCTTTCTTTCCAATGGTTGATAGAGAACGTACTTGTTGATCAGCTCGAACTCTGGTTTGCGTAGACAATGACCGACATATCTAAGTTGCCTCCATTGTATCTGGAGGTGTAGCGGGTCAATACCGATCGTATGGTATATCACTGCATTTGAGACTTTGTCCAAGCGCTTGATGTTGAGCATTACTCTGTAGCAGTTGGTGGCAAAACTGTTGAGGCTTTGTTTGAGCTTCTCTGTTATAATCCAGCTTTCGCAGCCATACAGTAGTATTGGTAAGCATGCTGGTTGGAAAATATTTGTTTTGAGACAGATGGAAAGGTTCTTTGAGCGAAATATATCCTTCATTTTCCAGAAGGCTGCCCACGCGAGGGCCTTTCTTGTGCTGATGTCAGTTTCCCTCGACTTGACCATTGACCCCAGGTACTTGAAGTTGTTAACCCACTCAATCCTTTGGCTACCTAGCTTTAAGTTTTTACTCTTATCCTGGTTAGTGAATGCTTCTGTTTTCTTCACATTCACCATGGGCCCGACCTGTTCTGATTAAATTTTAAAAATAAATAAATAATTAAATTTGCATGTCTTCTAGTGTTTTATTTTTCAAGTGTCATTTTGTTAACGAAGGTCAAATCGCATGACTAGTGATGTTATGTAAATTGGAGATCATTATACTAACCTGCAGGTAATTTTTGCAGGTATTTCAGGATTTAGGAGATAAAACAGAGAGAATACTTAATGGCCTTGATGTCCTTATTAATATTTATCCGCAGTCTGAGTAAAAGAAATATAAAAAACATACATAAGGTTTGATTGCATTAACTATGAATTATCCAATATTCAATTTATCCTTATACATGAAATGTATAGTTAATTGTATTATCTGTTCAAAACAGAAACAACTTTCTTGATGTTTTTCTGGAACAGAAACTGCAATTAGTGACGTGATGTGACATACGGCTAAGTACGGTGACCCATACTCAGAATTTGTTCTCCGCATTTAACCCATCCAAAGTGCACACACAAAGCAGTGAACACACACACACACACACTGTGAACATACACCCGGAGCAGTGGGCAGCCATTTATGCTGCGGGGCCCGGGGAGCACACCCGGAGCCGGCCCGAGACTCGAACCCCCAACCTTAGGGTTAGTAGTCAGACTCCCTAACCATTAGGCCACGACTTAACTATTAGATGGAATTAGACGGAAATGTGGTTTGTTTGTGTCCATGAAATGCTTTAAGTGTCAGGGATAGGGGGGACAAAAACAGACCCAAATGCAGGATAGCGTAAAATAAACGGGTTTATTAAATAAAAAACACAAAACAGGAACAAAGACATGACAACTAACGCGACAAACCAAGAGGATTCTGCGCCGCCATAGGCAACGCGGCACGGTTAAATACACAACACGATGAACACATGAGGAACAGGTGTGCAGAGGCAGGGAGGAAGAGACAAGGGCAGGGCAGACACATGAATAATATTTATTGAACATACAGTATTTACACTGGTGGGTGCTGTTTTTGTGGATTGTGTTTTGTCTTTTCTGTATTGTCTTGTTTTTTTTTTTGTTTGCACTGACTTTTGTCTTTTTTGTATTTTGTCCAGCACTGTGTACACCAGGTTGCACAGATGCACTTTATGTGGCTAGGACTAACTTATTTAGCACTGTCTTTGTTCTGTGTAGAACCATGGTCCTGGAGAAACGTTGTCTCATTTCACTGTGTACTTCAACAGCTATATATATGGTTAAAATGACGATAAAAGCTTCTTTACTTGACTTGACCATCAAAATGTAAAAAAAAAACTCTAGCCTTGCTTGATGTATCCTAGTTCCTCAATATCTTTGGTCATTATAGATAAGATTTTTTGGACAATGGAGATTCTCGCAGCAGAGACTCTCCAGGTCACAGAATGTGTATGAACAAACAAAGAGAAACAAACCAAAACTGAGACAACATACCGGACGAAATGTAGATGAAGAAGAAGATAATGGTGCTACTTACTGTACCATCATGAACATTTTACTGACCATTGTCCTTTTGTTTACGGTGATACACTGTGAGTCGTGTCCATTTTATCTTCTCAAATGTGTTTATGTGTGTAACCTCCTGAGTGAGACTCATAATAATGATTAGATACTGGTTCGAGTACAGAGAGTAAACTACACAGACACAGACTTTTGGAGCACTAACAGAAAAAAGAGATACCAATAATAGTCATTTGTTCTTTTGTAGACCACCACTTTAGACAAATATGGCCAGCAGTGTTGAACAACCAGAAGACTAACCAAGGTAAATCTGACAGATAGAGATACTTGGCTTTGCATTCCTTCTTTAGGGTGTAATAAAACATTGAACTTGTTCTTTTGTAGAATGCCACTTTAGACAAAGTGGGGCAGAAATGTTTTAACAATCCGAAGTCTAACCAAGTTAAATTTCCAATTAAATAACTTTAAACATAAGGTCATTTATTGTTGCTGAGAGATGCAAAACTTCATTACCTTAAAACTACAGTATATGACCAAAAGTACGTGAAAATATGGTTATCACGGCCTTACACGATCGTCGGCCTTCCTCGAACTATTTCCACGATGTACAGTAGATGAGCATTGCATCAAACCTCTTTGTATGCTGAAGCGTTTATTATTCTACTCACTGGGACTAAGAAGCCCAAACCTATTCTAACATAACAACTCCCTACCGTATGCACAATATGAGCTCCATAAAGACATGGTTTGCTAAAGTCAGTGACAATATCAGAAACAATATCTTCTGGGATACTGAAGTATCTGAACACATGCTGGAAGAGTAATTCTGCACTTTGTATGGCAGTGGGTAAACCCTTGAGGGAAATGAGTCAAAATGACTTAGAGAAACGGTCCACTATGATGAATATGCATGTGTTATCTTGGGAAGCTGAGAGGTCTGTGGCAAAGTCCACTCCTAGGTGTGACCAGAGACTGTGTGGAATGGGAAGTGGACAAAGGTTACCGGTGGGAAGATGTCGGGGAGTCATGGAACCTTCTGATGTCCTGAGCCATGTTTGGCCACCAGAAGTGATGTTTCAGCAGTGAGAGGGTTTGATGTATGCTGAGATGACCAGTGCCTGTAGACATATGTGCCTTATAAATGAGAGGATTCCGATGATGCAGAGGTACATACTTACGTGTCATCTCTAAGCTTCATCTCTGAATGAAGCTCTCTAAGCCCATGGTGTCATCGTAGGCAGGCTCAGAGTTGCAACCTCAGTGCTGGTTTAAGGCCATTGTGGTAGGTGCTGAGAAGGGCTCGTTCATTCCAACCACTAGCGGCCGAATGCATGCGGAACTACAGTGAATACTCAGCAGCGGAAAACCTGTCACTCAAGATATTCTGCTCTTGTAGCATTCCTTACATCATTTAGTGTGAATAGTTTTGTCTTTGAAACAAACGTACGTTCTCCAAGTGTGTTGTAGGAGATGGAAACTTAATCTTTATGCTATGATATGCTACCATCATTATATTTTCTTCCTGCTTCCCAATGGAATATATTGTTAGATATAATGGTGCTCTTTAAAATAGTTTTAAAATAGTTAACTAGAACTCAGAACTCCATACATGTACAAAAAATAATGTTTTCTACACAGTTTCCTACTTCTTGTATATCTTGAGTGACAGATGTCTCGTCCAATCAGTGGAAAGAACTCAATTTACAAACTTCTCGAATCTGATTGGTCAAAGGCTTTTGTTTGGTTTGCGTGGTATATATTATTATCACAGAATTTTGTGCTTTCATTAGTTTTGTCTCATTTCAAGAGGAAAAAGTTGCTGAAACAAAAGCTGCTTTAAGAACATTTATTGTTTGTCACAGAATAACAGGCAATAACTAATGTGTTATATCATGCTGCATCATATCTGGCATTACTACAGCAACATGAACCCTACTGTTTTATTTATATATTTTTACTTTTACAGAACAATACATGTAAATGCATTAAATCATAATATACTGCTTATTATAATTATTACGTATTTCATTTATTCAGTGTATTTATCATAAAGAACATTACATTGTCCACTGTTCATGCTTGTGGGAAGAATAGAGAGAGCCACAAATAAAAGCAGGCATCTACTACATGCTAATACTCAGCAGGTTTAAGGATATTAGTCATAATGGAGACGAGTCAATTTTACATAAATAAATCTTACAAGTTCTAAACATGATTTATTTAAGCTATATATATGGGTAGTGGGTTGGTCAGTGCTTCTTGAGAAGAAACCGAGATCTTCAAGGTCTGGAAGATGGTCCAGGTTGGACATGGCCTTCTCTGTATTCATCATTCATCATGTTTTCTTTTTTCTATACTTCTTTCAATGAAGATAAATAAAAACAAATGTCACATCTAAAGCACATGATTAGTCTTCTCTTTTTTTAAATCTATTTCTTATTCTTACATTTGTGCAATAACATAAAATTCATCTCACTTTTTTATATTTACTGTATCCTTATTTATTTACTTAAGTATTTACAAAAAAGAAAAAAAAATCACATACTATCAGTGACTTGACATAAATGGGGTGTCAAATTTATTCCTGAATAAATGAACATTCATACAGTAGTCATTCATTCAAAATTCATTCATAATGTTATGTACTTATGTTTATCAGCAGCTGTCAGGAAATAAAAGATTCAGATGTTTCTCACTGGCGTATTGCCCAGATTCATCTAACTTAGCTTAAATTAATTACAAATTTGTCAAACTCACCAAAGTTGCCAAATGTGTTCTTTTCAGGATATTCATCACCCTGCAACAAAGCGGTTAACACTAAACCTGTGGTAGAACAAACAAAACCCACCCACTGAGTGATTTCAGCCTCACCTTGGGATGCAGGAAGTTTACAACTTTGGACAGTGCTTCATTGTTCTTATGACACATCAGTAATCCCTGATCTTCATAGAACAGACAGTCGACTGTGATCGTATTCTGTCTATTTACAGATCTGCTGCTGTCTGGTACAATAAGCTCTGGATTAAACGTGTGATGAAGAACCACCAGAACTGCACGTTTGTCCCCTTTTGATGGAGACATTGGAGTTTAGTGAAATAAAAAAGCAAATATTTCTCTTGTTGTAAAATGTAACTTTTACGCAAATATAAAAGTTTAATAAAAACAAAGATTCAGAATGAAGGTAAATGAGATCATGTCAAATATTATTTTTCATCCTGTAAATTAATGCTTGTAATTTTTTGTGAAAATTATTTATTTATTGGAATAATGAGTGTTTTACCTGCTTGGGTATTGAGCATCTCTACTGCAGCTTCACTGTCAGTTCCAGCTCGTGAAACAACTGGGCAGAAAACTAGAACTAAATCAGACTCTTCCAATTTCATCCCCTTCTGCAGACCTGGTATTTGTTCCTGAAGTTTCCTCTCTATGTCCACATGATGTCCTAATGTCTTTCCAGTCATTAGAGTGAAGTATGTTAGACGAGGATGCTTCAACATCTGGTAATCAAAAGGCTGATGATCTAAAGAGAAAATAAAATGTAGATTGCAAAGAAACATCAAATCATCAGCCACTGTAGCATAATATAAATGATTAATGGGATTTTAACTGTACTAAATAAAAGTGCAATAAAAGTAGCTACTGGGATTTCATGAGTCTAAAAAAGATTTAAATTGAAAAAGGACTAAATTAATTAACTATGTGGTCATGTTACATTATACACAATAAACTGTATGTGACAATGTGACTTACATGGACTTTTACTCGGTGTCCCTCCCTGAATGTCCTGTAAAATATATTTTGATTTCCTTTAGATTTTCCTATTTAATTTAGTTAAAATTAACCACGATTTAAGAAAAAAATTAATGCTCACCTCAATAAATTCTATAACTTTGGACAATGCTTTGTCATTTTCAGGACACTGCAGTAATCTCTGATCTTCATGGATCAGACAGTCGACTGTGATCGTATTCTGTCTATTTACAGATCTGCTGCTGTCTTTTACAATATGTTCTGGATGATGAAGCACCACCAGAACTGCAGGTTTGTTACCTATTGATGGAGACATGTGAGAATAACAATTACTGAATGTTTAATTATTTAATTAAACTCACATCTTATTAGTCACCAACACAGAAACTTAAACACTGAGGTGTTCCTTATTGCACCCAGTCCCAGATATTCACTGGAACTGAGTCAATTAGAAACTGTCGTATCTAAACAATTTAACAAACAGAAAGCAAAATATGTTTCACGTGTTTCATACTTTCACTTTGAGCAAATATAAAAAGTAAATACATTTTAATGACATTTGGTATAAAGACAAAAATCTTACTTCTCATATTCCATATACTTCTTATGTCTAATTTATGCATTCGGATATTTTCTTGAGGCTATAATAAATAATAATGAGAGGTTTACCTGGTAGGGTTTTAAGCATCTTTTCTGCTGCTTTAATAGCCACAACAGGGCAGAAAGCCATAATGAAATCACAATCCTCTGGATTCTGCACATTCTGCAGAGCTGGAATTATTTCCTGGAATTTCTGTTCTATACCCACATGATGTCTTAATGTGCATCCAAGTGCAACAGTTAAATACTTCATAGTCTGGTTAGTTGTGTGGTCCTGAGCTAAATATGTTAAACAACAGAAATTTGTAAGAATAAAATTAACTCACAGGTGTACAATGTTTAGACATTTACACAGTTATAGGCTGAAAGAAACATACTGATGAAAATGAAAACCATTGAGATGGAACAAAAAGAAATCTACACCTTTAAAAGACACTGTAAAATAGTGTCTTTTTAAGCTGTAGATTTCTTTTTTCTTTTCTTTTTTTTCTTTTATCCTATCATTCCACTAATCATCAAAACAGCAACTATCAAGGACCCGGATGTGTTTTTAATTATCCCTAAATATAAAGGATGCACTGGGAACTTGGAGCAGAACTTTGGCTGTTTTTGTCTTAGAAATAAAAAAGATAGAATTATTAAAGACCTCACAGATCAAACGTGAAAAAGTGCACGTCATGCTAGCAATGGCGCAGTAGGGCTTTTATTTTGAAGGAGCATACATCTATTTAATCATGTAGGAGAAAAAATACAGAGGTAGAAGAAGTGGGCTGTACATGTGCTGTGTTAATTGTGTTATTGTACAACTTCTTAAGAACTTTGTAGAAGCCAAAATGTAATGTTTAATGTAAAGCCAAAATTATGGGTTTTTATATGGAGTAAAGGCAAAAACTTTACTCTATTAATCAACTCAACCAAGGAGCTTCTTTATTTAACAATTTTTCTTAAAATGTGTATACTTACCAAGTACCTGGTGACTTTCTGTCAGAAGTCTGTCTTTCTCCTGAAGCTCTTTGTCTCTTCCCATTATCTGTGTCCCTCTCTCAGTCAGAAGTCTCTCTTTCTCTTGAAGTTCTTGTTTTTTTTCTGCTAACTCAGATTTCTGTTGCTCCACTACAATCATCGTGTCCTGTAGTTGTCTCTGCTTGTCCTGCAGCTCCTGTCCCAGTGTGTCCAGTTTATTTGTACTGGTTTCCAGCTCTTTATCTGTGTTCTTCAGCTGTGTTTCTTTCTCCTTCAGCAGTTTGTTCAGATTCTCTATTTGTGTGTTTTTCTCCTCCACGTGTCGCTGACTGTCTTCTAACTCTTTAATTGTTTTGTCCAGTTCAGCTCTTGTCTGTTTGAGCTGTTTCTCCTTCTCTTCCAGTGTCTTGTCCTTCTCCTGTTGTGTTTGTGTATTTTCTATCAGAAGTCTGTCTATAAGTGGTTGGTTTCTCTCAGGTTGTGAATTTTCACTTTCCTCTGACACATTAGTTGTTTGATCTGGTTTCATATTTGTATCTTCAAGTCCTGTAACTTCCTTTTCAATGCATCTTGCACCGTTTCTGGGTCCTATGCCAAAACACACACACACACACACACACACACACACACACACACACACACACACACACACACACACACACACACACACACACACACACAGACATTGATTGATTAATTGATTTATTTTACATTATTATCTTAAGAAACAAAAAAAAATCTGTCACACTCACTTGACCTTTCACCTTCCTTTTGCCTTTTCATGTTTTCACATTTTATATATAGTTCCTTCTGTTAAAAAGCAGAAGACATAAATTTACAAATAATTACATAGGTCGGGTAAATTATACACACTTTAGAGCAGCTCTGCTGACAGATTAATAAAGTGTCTGTGTAAGGAAACACATTATTATTATTATTATTATTATTATTATTATTATTATTATTATTATTATTATTATTTCTATTATTATTATTATTATTATTAAAATCATATGTAAGTGAAGAAATGTAGGTTTACTTATCTACTTAGTATTTTTTACATTTTTTTCCAAGCATAAATTGAATAAAAATACCAGATATTGAGAAGTTTTGTCCAGTGAGTCATTATTCTTCAGACACTGCAGTAATCCTGTATCTTCATGGAACAGACAGTCGACTGCGATCATATTCTTTCTGTTTACACATTTGATGCTGTCTGGAACAACACACTCTGGATAAAATGTGTGATGGAGCACCACCAGGACTACAGGTTTGGTGTCTGTTTAAAAAAATCCATACAATTTATTCATTATATGCAAAAGTAATTCAGCATACACAATGCATTTGTCACAACCAGAGGAGGAAGGAGGCGGACCCGCACACAGGATAGCTTCAAATGAAAGGGGTTTAATAAATGATAAAGACGAATACAGGACAACAACGAGGACTAACATGATACACATGACGAAACCAACCTAGACTAGACGTAACCATTGAATCTGCAACGTGGCTCACATTTATACACAGGACAATAATGACACAATGAGGAGCAGGTGTGGTGACAAGGAGGAGCAGACGAAGGCAGGGCAGACACATGACGAGGAAAGACAACAAACACACGTGGCCGAAAGTCCGTGCTGAACCCTGACAGCATTATTGTAGAGAATATTTTCTGAGTACCTGAAATATTGTGTAGACGTTTCATTGCTGCTTCAATGTCAGTTCCAGCTCGTGACACAATCGGACAGAAAACCAGAATGAAATCACACTCATCCTCTGTATTCACCTCCTTCAGGTGAACTCGTCGTTTAAGACGAGTTATGAAGTTCTTGTGGGAATTCAGTGTTTTACCAGATAAAATCAGCTTAAACTTTAAATCTGTGAACAAACAGGAAAACCATTTACTATTTTTTTTTTATTATTTATTAAAGATAGATTATATTTATACTACAGTTATTTTTTTATACTATAGAAACTACAGTTTGTAGAAATTCCTACATTTTAATAATGTTCACTGGTACACGATCCAAGATTCTAATTAAAATGCACATTCAAGAAGCTTCCAAATAGGAACGTTATACTGTATATATTCTGAGATCAAAAAACTCAACCCTAGTTCCCAGAATAACTAAATCTACTAAAGGTGGAGACTTAGAGCATTTTCATATATAGCTCCCAAACTTTGGAATAGTCTTCCTGATAGTATTCAGGGCTCAGACACACTTTCCCAGTTTAAATGTAGATTATAAAGTGAAAGTGACATGACATACGGCCAAGTTAGGTGACCCATACTCAGAATTTGTTCTCCGCATTTAACCCATCCGAAGTGCACACACACAGCAGTGAACACACACACACCCTGAACACACACCCGGAGCAGTGGGCAGCCATTTATGCTGCGGCGCCCGGGGAGCAGTTGGGGGGTTCGGTGCCTTGCTCAAGGGCACCTCAGTCATGGCCAGAGACTCAAACCCACAACCCTAGGATTACGAGTCAGACTCTCTAAACATTGGGCCACGACTTGCCCTTTATTAGGCCACGACTTGCCCTTTAACTCATCTCTTTAGTCAGGTGTACACATAATACATCCCATAATATTGGGCACTATTACATCTGACTTGCACATTTTATGAACAGTAGATATGTTAATCCCTCTCCACTGCTTCTCTCTTTCTACACATCCCGAGGCATGATGAAGATTTTGGACCTCCACGGAGATGAGGCCGAATCTGAGAATGCTGAGGCATCTAGAAATCTACCAGCTACAGTTGGACTCTACAATACTATAGAGGAGATGTGAACTACATGTGGTCTTTTGCATCAATACAACATTTATCAGACTTTATATTTATAATCACACCCTCCAGTGTCACCCATATGAGGACAAGGTTCCTCTTTGTGTCTGGTTCCTCTCAAGGTTTCTCCCTTTACCATCTAAGGGAGTTTTTCCTCACCACTGCTGCCTGAGTCACCTCAGACTTGCTCATTGTGGATAAATACATACACATTGTGAACTAAATATATCTAATATTAATCTTTAATTTTGTATTCTATTAATCTTTATATTATTCTTTATAATAACCTTTTGTTCTGTGTTTATGTTCTGTAAAGCTGCTTTAAGACAATGTCAAGTGTAAAAAACGCTATACAAATAAATCTGAATTTAATTGAATTTTTTTTATTTATTATTATTTATTAAAATAAATTATATTCTTAATGATTCTGTTTTTGACAGATGAAGTGGACAATATAGATCCAATAGTGTCTACAATTTTTTAAATTCCCACATTTTAATAATTTTCACTAAAAAAATGTAGGCACAAATATCATTATGAATTCTCACACAATATTGTACAACTTCTAAAGAACTTTGTAGAAGCTAAAATGTAATGTTTAATATAAAGCCAAAATTCAGGGTTTTTATATGGAGAAAAGCCAAAAGCTTTACTCTATTGATCGTCTCAACCAGGGAGCTTCTTTATTTAACAATTGTTCTTAAATTGTGTTTACTTACCAAGTACCTGGTGACTTTCAGCTCCATGGTGTTTTATCACAGAGTCGGTAGTAGTTGTTACAGTTACATCACTTTCAACCATGTAGTCAATTTTTCCAACTGCTGCGCATTTTATTTCATAATCAGTGCCTGCATTAAGATTTGTCAGTGTAACACTCTCATCAGTCACAGACTGAGATTTCCAGCTTTTCTCTTGTGTCATTTTGTGAAGTAGTTGCATCTTCAGTGTAGCAGCACACAAAGAGCTAATCTTTAGCTTTATGCTGTTATCTGTGACATATTCAACAGTTGGAGGTTTTGGTTTTGATGGAGGAACAAAACGGGTAACTTCAGTGCCTCCATTTTCATATATTAGAACACAGGAGCCGGGTTTATCTGGTGTTTGAGGCACACTCTCAACAATAAACCTTGTGTTTTTGTTACTTTTATTTGAATTGATCAAATCCTTAAAAATCTTCAAATTATTCTTCATGCACTTGAGCTCCTCAAGGGTCCAGGATTTTTCCTGTAGATCTAGATAGAGTGTATTTTCACTGGGATTTGTTACTGTTGAAGGTTTCAGGTAGTTCTCTTGTTGGGTCAGGAGAGGCTCTGGCTGCTGAAGACAGGTAAAATTGTAAGAAAACAAATTCTCAACATTCAAGTCTAACAGACATTTGTCTCTGTCAGCATCCACTTCTGCTCCAAGTTCCTTGAGCTGCTTTAGCAGTGATTTTATTTGGTTAGATTTTTCTTCTTTCATTATTATCCACTGCAGGACATCACGGCTTCTAAAAGGAGACTTCTCGTGGGCTTCTAGAAGTTCACTTAGGTCTTTTATATCTGTTTTACCTCCTCGGATTTCTGGCAGGATGGACTGTAGTTTGATCATGAAATCTTGTTTATATTCAGTGCAGAATTTCTGAAAGTCCTGAACTCGATTGTGAAATGTGCCAAATGTTTTTGCCACTGTGTCTTCCATCAGGTCACCACATCTCATCGATGTGACATTTAAATCCTCAATTACCAATTCCACAGCTCTAATTAGATCTGTAGAGATGTTTCTTTGAAGTTTGGCTGCTCTTGAGTCCAGTTTATCCAGAGGATAAAGCCAAACTTTAACTGGAACTGCATGTTCTCCATTTTCTCCAAGCATCTTTGGAAGATCATTATAAACCTTCATAGCATTTTCATAAGTTGTTGGATTTGAGGACAACTTGAAATCACCATAAAATGTACACTTCATTTGCTTTACTGCAGCCTTTTCATGTTCATTCATGTTTAACTCTACCTGTGCCCCAGCAGAACAAAGGAACTTTAGCTTGTCAGCAGCAATTTTTACATCTCCCTGTACATCTTTTGTCTCATCAGACAAATTCATCTCTTTATCAAATACAAAGTAGGCATCTGCTCCATACAAAACTGCTACAACTACATGTGTTGCTATATCATGATCAAATAGCTCATGGTGATGGATTTGTCCTTGTGCCAGATGTGTCATAGTCAAATGCTCGAATTTGTTGGTTGTCTTATAATGCAGCGTCAACCTTTGTTGTATAAATGACTTTTTAGTGTCATTGAAATATCTGGCTGCACCACTAACATTGACAATCCCGCTCAAAAGACTCAGTTTCAGTTCACCATCAACTTTCAGTTGTTTAGATTTTTCTTCAATTGTGTCTGAAGTTGTAACTGTGAACTCTGTGTTATGTTGCGAACGAACATTTGTGTTATGCTGCACATGTTGTTGATCCCAAAGTGTTATTCCTGTTAGCAAAATAATAATAGATTAGTTCATCAAAACTTTAATTGTAGAAAATGATATATATATATGTGTGTGTGTGTGTGTGTGTGTGTGTGTGTGTGTGTGTGTGTGTGTGTGTGTGTGTATACTCTAATGTATATGTATGAGTTCATAGAAATAATAGGTGACAATAGTAAAAATGTATCCTAATCAGCATGTGTGTATTCAATAAAACAAAAAGTCACAATAATTGAATATTGTCATACCTGGTACTATTGAATCATTTCTGCAGTCGTACAGCATTCCCAGCTGAAGCGGCCTCCCCAGGGCTGCAGTTTCCATATGTTCTCGTACAGAAGCCATGTTCAAGGATGCTGACTTTTGACATTCAACACCAGCTCAAACTTTAAAAATAACAAGTAGAAGTACATCTGTAGGAAAAGTAGACAATACAATGCAAATTAAGACATTTTTTTAGTTCCTGTGCATGTTTTCTCCACTTGAAGCTAAGTATGTGTTTATGCCATGAAACAATGAAAAAAGCTAAAAGCTAGTTTGTTACAAGTACTTATAATGTACTTATGCTTACATCATATACAGGAAATGTGCAAGTTAACATATTTCATATTCAGATAAAATAAAGCTATTTAAATTAGCATGTATGTTTGCAGAATTAAATGTGCAGTTTGCAATTTTACAGCCTGGCCATCACTTGTACTTTCGCTCAGTTCCCACATTTCCTCTGTTGCCACAAAGATGTAAACACAAAATTCAAATTAATTTCCTGCTATAGCACAAAGGCAATGTTAGATAGTATCAATAGCACTTTTGTAAAATATTTACTCAGTGCAACTTATGACATCCAAGTGACAGATATAACAGCAACAGGACAGAAAAAATAAATATATATTAAAATATACGAGGGGTAGCCAACCAGTCAGACACCAAGAGCCACATTTTTTACGATGTTACCGCAAAGAGCCACATCATACACATGGGCACACATGAACATCACATTTTTTCCCTGCCATTTTGAGAGCAAACTTGACATAAATTGTTTACACAAATGATCTTGCTCCTACTGGGAAACTTTGAGGTATTTTCATCCCACTCACATGCACGTTTGATGAAAATATCATATTGAACTCAAGTGAAGCGAACACACACAATAAAAAGACACAAATACAAACTTCGATATGAAGGTAAGAGCCGTATGAAACCGGGCAAAGAGCTGCATCCGGCTCGGGAGCCGCGGGTTGGCCACCCCACTTTTGTAAAATATTTACTCAGTGCAACTTACTGTGTGACATCCAAGTGACAGATATAACAGAAAAAAAAATAAATATATATTAAAATATACTATAAAACTTTGAAATGCCTGAAGACTGCAGTGCACCAATGGTCACCAGCAAATTCAACTGGACTTGAGCAGTTCTGTAAAGAAGTGTGGGCGAGAATTGAGAAGACCAGATGTGAAAAGTTGGTAGAAACGTATCCCAACAGACTAAAGGTTGTAATTAAAGCCAAAGGTAGTTCAACAAAATACTGACACAAGGGGGCGATCCCTTATCCAGGTCAGTGATTCTATTTTTTGGCCTGTTGCTGTTAAAGCTTTCACTTTGACGTTATAAGCTGCACTTATATCATCCACTGTAATGTGTTTTTAAAGTTTTCTCAGAAACACACATCCCACACTCATAGCCATCCCATTATCATTTTATATTTGAAAACAAAATGCTATCACATTAAGATTACTCAGATACTGACTGATGCAGGCATTACAGTAAACCAAAAAAACAAACCTACATTTTTTACTTTGTAGGAAGTTAAATATTGTCCCTAAAAGCCTTGTAAATCTGTCTGGCTATCAAAACCCACTATACAGCATACAATAGTAAATGGTTTATCAGACACAATAATTAACAAGTGACTGTTAATAACTTCCTGATTAAAGTATAGCAGAAATACATGGTATCAGGATAAAAAAAGGCTAAACCAATATTACACACACACACAGCTCACACACACACACACACACACACACACACACACACACAAAACACAGCAAACATACTAGACACATGTCTTTCAAACTGTCCTTTAGAACATCTGTACCTTTCACTTTCATTCTCATTTGTTTCTCGCGTTCTCTCTTAACCCTCTCACTGCCATATATCTTAAATTGTCTTAAATAATGTACACTATAGATTCCTTTAACTCTTCGTCTCACATTTAAATATATTTCTCTGTAGCATTTAACAGAACCAGAAGTAAAGTCACCTATGTGTTTTTTTGTGATTCTTTTATGGTTTTAGCTCAGCTGAAATATGTTCTAAGCTTCCTCTACATTTATAATTTAGTCTAATGACAGAACAACATTACTAATCATTTTTTATCCATAAATACTGTGTTTACGATGTTACCGCAAAGAGCCACATCATACACATGAGCACACATGAACATCACATTTTTTCCCTGCCATTTTGAGAGCAAACTTGACATAAATTGTTTACACAAATGATCTTGCTCCTACTGGGAAACTTTGAGGTATTTTCATCCCACTCACATGCGCGTTTGATGAAAATATCATATTGAACTCAAGTGAAGCGAACACACACAATAAAAAGACACAAATACAAGCTCACACACACACACACACACACACACACACACACACACAAAACACAGCAAACATACTAGACACATGTCTTTCAAACTGTCCTTTAGAACATCTGTACCTTTCACTTTCATTCTCATTTGTTTCTCGCGTTCTCTCTTAACCCTCTCACTGCCATATATCTTAAATTGTCTTAAATAATGTACACTATAGATTCCTTTAACTCTTCGTCTCACATTTAAATATATTTCTCTGTAGCATTTAACAGAACCAGAAGTAAAGTCACCTATGTGTTTTTTTGTGATTCTTTTATGGTTTTAGCTCAGCTGAAATATGTTCTAAGCTTCCTCTACATTTATAATTTAGTCTAATGACAGAACAACATTACTAATCATTTTTTATCCATAAATACTGGATGTATTATTTCCACAGCACATACCGTCACAGCTCTCGTTCCACACCACCACGGACTCAAGATCACAAGAACCATCAGCACTCCCACAATCTCAGTCACTGGAATGTGGATCATGTTCATGAGTTACTGGTTTTGTGAGATCAGGTTCAGTGACCCGTGACGTCACTAAACAGTGTGTATTAACTTCGATTGTTTTTAATGAAAACTGTATAATCTGTTTAAGTGTGGTGTTATTAATGGTTGGTTTTATTGATGATGATGATGATGATGATGATGATGATGATGATGATGATGATGATGATGATGATAATGATGATTCATTCATTCATTCATTTTCTACCGCTTTTATACAAACTTCTCGGGTCACGGGGAGCCTGTGCCTGTCTCAGGCGTCATCGGGCATCAAGGCAGGATACATGGATAAATTATCTTATCTTGATTTTAGGATACATCAATTATTATTTTAAGATCATGTCATATTTTATATCCTGGCCATGGATGCATTAATCATTGCATCTGTCTTTCAAAGATGTCAACTAAAAGGCAACGCATTCTCTCATTCGCCATGAGAGGAAAGCTCCCTAAAAAGGCCAGGTTGCAGGATGCTGGCCCAGAGAAGGTGGTGAAAAGGGTAGGCCCAATGTTGTGTTTGGGTGGGGGTTGGAGATGTCACTCTTGTCTGTCTTCAAAACTTGAGAGCCCTGCATAGGTAATAATGGTAATACAATTTTATAAGATAAAATGTATACTTTTACTACGTTATATTTCCACTAAGCATTTTCGTTACTCGTTACTACAAAATAAAATCAGCAGAAATGTGTGTGACTGCAATAAGGGAGGTTTGGCGAATCACTGCCTCTAGATTGCATTACGTAGCGCCGCACGCTCTATTTCAGCGTAATGTTGCCAAAAGAAGCACAACTGCCATGGAAGCACCTACTGGAGGACCTCCCGTTATCGTAGACCAGGGGTGGCCAACTAGTCAGAGACCAAGAGCCACATTTTTTACTATGTTACCGCAAAGAACCACATCATACACATGGGCACACATGATCATCACCTTTTTTTCCTGCCATTTTTCATCCCACTCACATGCAAGTTTGATGAAAATACCGTATTTAAACTGAAGCGAAGCAAACTCGCACAATAAAAAGACACAAATACAAACTTCGATGTGAACGTAAGAGCCGCACGTGGCCGGGCATTTCCGCCCCTGTAGTACACGACCACCCCGACGATAATGGTGAACAGGGTGAACAGGGTGAAGATAACGTTATACACACGTGGCCGTATTTGCAAGAAACTTTTCTGTACTGTACATTGGAATGAAAGATTCTTCCTACCGGATGAAGTGCCTCTTATGCCTACCGAAAACCACTGAAATTTTACCTTTTACTTTTACTTCAAATACTTACAGTAAGTACATTAAATATCAGAAAATTACTTTTGATACTTAAGTACAGTAAATATCAGATACTTTAAGACTTTTACTTGAGTAATATTCTAAAAGGTAACTTTCATTTCTACCAAAGTCTGTTTCTAGTACGATACTTGTAGCCTACTTTTAATCAAGTATTGCTTTCTAGTACTTTATACAACACTGCGTATCTGACTATGGCCCATCAGGATAAACCATATAAATAATTACTGATTAGTAGAATATTATTGAGCTTTAGTGCAAAGTGCAAACCAAAATGTATGTAGTATGCATAAAATAATAAGGTCCAATTCACAAGATTCTTAATTTTTTGTTTTTTTTTTTTGGATTAGGTCTCCTTTAATGTTAGAGGTTAAGCACACAGTCTATATGTAAATGAGCTGGATAAACAAACATCCCACCGTTTGCTGAATTTTATTGTAATTTATGTGAATAGGACACTTTTAAGCATATTTCTAATCTTTCCATATTTAATCATCTTAAATATTCCAAAGGGGGGGCACGGTGGCTTAGTGAGTAGCACGTTTGCCTCACACCTCTTCACGCCTCCGCCTTGTGTGTGCGGAGTTTGCATGTTCTCCCGT
Organism: Tachysurus fulvidraco; assembly: GCF_022655615.1. NCBI lineage: Eukaryota > Metazoa > Chordata > Actinopteri > Siluriformes > Bagridae > Tachysurus > Tachysurus fulvidraco. Next base: position 13,351,789 of record NC_062543.1, read on the forward strand.
GCCTCGGGGTTTTCCTCCGGGTACTCCGGTTTCCTCCCCCGGTCCAAAGACATGCATGGTATGTTAATTGGCATCTCTGGAAAATTGTCCGTAGTGTGTGTGTGTGTGTGTGTGTGTGTGTGTGTGTGTGTGTGTGTGTGTGTGTGTGTGTGTGTGTGTGTGTGTGAGTGAATGAGAGTGTGTGTGTGCCCTGCGATGGGTTGGCACTCCGTCCAGGGTGTATCCTGCCTTGATGCCCGATGACGCCTGAGATAGGCACAGGCTCCCCGTGACCCGAGGTAGTTCGGATAAAGCGGTAGAAAATGAGTGAGTGAAATATTCCAAAGGACGGTTTTGGAAACTCTGTTTAACGCTCGTGGTAATAACAGGACTTTGGCGCCACCTGGTGGATGATGACAACGCTGCAGCTCAAAACCAGCTTAGTAACTCTGGGGTGCAATTACCAAGTTAAGTTTAAAATAATTTTAACATTTATGACAATACAAAAATCAACAAGCAACACTGGTTGCTTTATCTTTAACTAAGGACCAAAATAAAGCAAATTCAAATACCAACAGTGACATACTATTGACCAAGAGGGTCAAGTTGTTGGGCGACTTTTGTTTTTGGTCCAAACATAGGGCCAAAATTGTCAAATAATAAGTTGAACAATACATTAGACTGGAAATGAATAAATATAATCCAGGTACCTGTGGGAGCACCAGTTGGCAGCTGCTGCCATGACTTGTTTCCCTTTTTGTTGCATAAAAACAAAACAAACAAAAAAACTCATGGTATCTTAAGTATGAAACCTAGTGAACCAGAGTTAATGTCTCCAATGACAGAGACTTAAGCACTTCTGTATGTCGCTTTGGATAAGTGTGTAAATGTAAATGTAATGCTGTAAATGTAAATGTAATATAAAATGTTATGGAAGGAGAATCTTAGACAGAAAAGGACCCCCAATATGGTGATATCAAAAATCAATAATTTATTAGTAGTGCAGGTTACATTCTGCTTGTTTGGAATGAAAACCTGCACCCACATCGGACCTTTTGTTTTTTTGTCTTTTTCCTTGGCTTTCATTTGCTGTATCATGCATTTTCTTTTTGTATAATTACATTTAAGATTGGAAAAAGTGACGTTGGTGACCCTGATGATGGAACAATTGTTTATTGCCACTATAAATTGATTTTTCATCATCATCATCATCAGTCGGCTGCAAATATTAGTGGTTTGCAGGCGTCAACAATCTTCTTCCATTCTGTTCTGTTTCTTGCTGCTGTTCGCATTTCATAAACTGTTGGTGGTATCTCACTGTTGATCAATTTGCCGATGTACTGTGGGTAGAGAAGCTTTGGTTTACCACGCTTTCTTTCCAATGGTTGATAGAGAACGTACTTGTTGATCAGCTCGAACTCTGGTTTGCGTAGACAATGACCGACATATCTAAGTTGCCTCCATTGTATCTGGAGGTGTAGCGGGTCAATACCGATCGTATGGTATATCACTGCATTTGAGACTTTGTCCAAGCGCTTGATGTTGAGCATTACTCTGTAGCAGTTGGTGGCAAAACTGTTGAGGCTTTGTTTGAGCTTCTCTGTTATAATCCAGCTTTCGCAGCCATACAGTAGTATTGGTAAGCATGCTGGTTGGAAAATATTTGTTTTGAGACAGATGGAAAGGTTCTTGGCCTTGTTGTCCTTATTAATATTTATCCGCAGTCTGAGTAAAAGAAATATAAAAAACATACATAAGGTTTGATTGCATTAACTATGAATTATCCAATATTCAATTTATCCTTATACATGAAATGTATAGTTAATTGTATTATCTGTTCAAAATGGAAACAACTTTCTTAATGTTGTTCTGGAACAGAAACTGCAATTAGTGACGTGATGTGACATACGGCTAAGTACGGTAACCCATACTCAGAATTTGTTCTCCGCATTTAACCCATCCAAAGTGCACACACAAAGCAGTGAACACACACACACACTGTGAACATACACCCGGAGCAGTGGGCAGCCATTTATGCTGCGGGGCCCGGGGAGCACACCCGGAGCCGGCCCGAGACTCGAACCCCCAACTTTAGGGTTAGAAGTCAGACTCCCTAACCATTAGGCCACGACTTAACTATTAGATGGAATTAGACGGAAATGTGGTTTGTTTGTGTCCATGAAATGCTTTAAGTGTCAGGGATAGGGGGGACAAAAACAGACCCAAATGCAGGATAGCGTAAAATAAACGGGTTTATTAAATAAAAAACACAAAACAGGAACAAAGACATGACAACTAACACGACAAACCAAGAGGATTCTGCGCCGCCATAGGCAACGCGGCACGGTTAAATACACAACACGATGAACACATGAGGAACAGGTGTGCAGAGGCAGGGAGGAAGAGACAAGGGCAGGGCAGACACATGAATAATATTTATTGAACATACAGTATTTACACTGGTGGGTGCTGTTTTTGTGGATTGTCTTTTGTCTTTTCTGTATTGTCTTGTTTTTTTTTTGTGTTTGCACTGACTTTTGTCTTTTTTGTATTTTGTCCAGCACTGTGTACACCAGGTTGCACAGATGCACTTTATGTGGCTAGGACTAACTTATTTAGCACTGTCTTTGTTCTATGTAGCACCATGGTCCTGGAGAAACGTTGTCTCATTTCACTGTATACTTCAACAGCTATATATATGGTTAAAATGACAATAAAAGCTTCTTTACTTGACTTGACTTCATCAAAATGTAAAAAAAAACTCTAGCCTTGCTTGATGTATCCTAGTTCCTCAATATCTTTGGTCATTATAGATAAGATTTTTTGGACAATGGAGATTCTTGCAGCAGAGACTCTCCAGGTCACAGAATGTGTATGAACAAACAAAGAGAAACAAACCAAAACTGAGACAACATACCGGACGAAATGTAGAAGAAGAAGATAATGGTGCTATTTACTGTACTATCATAAACATTTTACTGACCATCGTCCTTTTGGTTACGGTGATACACTGTGAGTCGTGTCCATATTATCTTCTCAAATGTGTTTATGTGTGCAACCTCCTGAGTGAGACTCATAATAATGATTAGATACTGGTTTGAGTACAGAGAGTTAACTAAACAGACACAGACACAGACTTTTGGAGAACTAACAGAAAAGAAAGATACCAATAAGAAAGATACAAAACATCTTCTAACATAACAACACTATATGCACAATATGAGCTCCATAAAGACATGGTTTGCTAAAGTCAGTGACAATATCAGAAACAATATCTTCTGGGATACTGAAGTATCTGAACACATGCTGGAAGAGTAATTCTGCACTTTGTATGGCAGTGGGTAAACCCTTGAGGGAAATGAGTCAAAATGACTTAGAGAAACGTTCCACTATGATGAATATGCATGTGTTACCTTGGGAAGCTGAGAGGTCTGTGGCAAAGTCCAGTCCTAGGTGTGACCAGAGACTGTGTGGAATGGGAAGTGGACAAAGTTTACCGGTGGGAAGATGTCGGGGAGTCATGGAACCTTCTGATGTCCTGAGCCATGTTGGGCCACCAGAAGTGATGTTTCAGCAGTGAGAGGGTTTGATGTATGCCGAGATGACCAGTGCCTGTAGACATATGTGCCTTATAAATGAGAGGATTCCGATGATGCAGAGGTACATACTTACGTGTCATCTCTAAGCTTCATCTCTGAATGAAGCTCTCTAAGCCCATGGTGTCATCGTAGGCAGGCTCAGAGTTGCAACCTCAGTGCTGGTTTAAGGCCATTGTGGTAGGTGCTGAGAAGGGCTCGTTCGTTCCAACCACTAGCGGCCGAATGCATGCGGAACTACAGTGAATACTCAGCAGCGGAAAACCTGTCACTCAAGATATTCTGCTCTTGTAGCATTCCTTACATCATTTAGTGTGAATAGTTTTGTCTTTGAAACAAACGTACGTTCTCCAAGTGTGTTGTCGGAGATGGAAACTTAATCTTTATGCTATGATATGCTACCATCATTATATTTTCTTCCTGCTTCCCAATGGAATATATTGTTAGATATAATGGTGCTCTTTAAAATAGTTTTAAAATAGTTAACTAGAACTCAGAACTCCATACATGTACAAGAAATAAAGTTTTCTGCACAGTTTCCTACTTCTTGTATATCCTGAATGACAGATGTCTCGTCCAATCAGTGGAAAGAACTCAATTTACAAACTTCTCGAATCTGATTGGTCAAAGGCTTTTGTTTGGTTTGCGTGGTATATATAGTTATCGCAGAATTTTGTGCTTTCATTAGTTTTGTCTCATTTTAAGTGGAAAAAGTTGCTGAAACAAAAGCTGCTTTAAGAACATTTATTGTTTGTCACAGAATAACAGGCAATAACTAATGTGTTATATCATGCTGCATCATACCTGGCATTACTACAGCAACATGAACCCTACTGTTTCATTTATATATTTTTATTTTACATAACTAAATCATTATATTAAATCATAATATACTGCTTACTATAATTGTTACGTATTTCATTTATTCAGTATATTTAAAAGATTATCATAAAGAACATTACATTGTCCACTGTTCATGCTTGTAGGAAGAATAGAGAGAGCCACAAATAAAAGCAGGCATCTACTACATGCTAATACTCAGCAGTTTTAAGGACATTAATCATAATGGAGACGAGTCAATTTTACATGAATAAATCTTACAAGTTCTAAACATGATTTATTTAAGATATATATAGGTAGTGGGTTGGTCAGTGCTTCTTGAGAAGAAACCGAGATCTTCAAGGTCTGGAAGATGGTCCAGGTTGGACATGGCCTTCTCTGTATTCATCATTCATCATGTTTTCTTTTTTCTATACTCTCTTTGATGAAGATAAATAAAACAAAAACACATCTAAAGCACATGATTAGTCTTTTGTCTTTTTTAATCTATTTCTTATTCTTACATTTTTGCAATAACATAAAATTCATCTCTCTTTTTTATATTTACTATATCATTTTTTTATTTACTTAAGTATTTACAAAAAAAGAAGAAAAAATCACATACTGTCAGTGTCTTTTGACCCCCATTTGGGCAACTTTATTCCTGAATAAATGAACGTTCATAGTCATTCATTCAAAATTCATTCATAATGTTATGTACTTATTTATTTACTTAAATATTTGCAAAAAAGAAAAAAAAATCACATACTGTCAGGTAATTTTGGCAACTTTATTCCTGAATAAATGAACATTCATACAGTAGTCATTAATTCAAATTTCATTCATAATGTTATGTACTTATGTTTATCAGCAGCTGTCAGGAAATAAAAGCTTCAGATTTTTCTCACTGGCGTAATGTACAGATTCATCTAACTTAGCTTAAATTAATTACAAATTTGTCAAACTCACCAAAGTTGCCAAATGTGTTCTTTTCAGGATTTTCATCACCCTGCAAACACACGCAACAAAGCGGTTAACACTAAACCTATGGTAGAACAAACAAAACCCACCCACTGTGAGTGATTTCAGCCTCACCTTGGGATTCAGGAAGTTTACAACTTTGGACAGTGCTTCATTGTTCTTATGACAAGTCAGTAATCCCTGATCTTCATAGAACAGACAGTCGACTGTGATCGTATTCTGTCTATTTACAGATCTGCTGCTGTCTGGTACAATAAGCTCTGGATTAAACGTGTGATGAAGAACCACCAGAACTGCACGTTTGTCCCCTTTTGATGGAGACATTGGAGTTTAGTGAAATAAAAAAGCAAATATTTCTTTTGTTGTAAAATTTAACTTTTACGCAAATATAAAAGTTTAATAAAAACAAAGATTCAGAATGAAGGTAAATGAGATCATGTCAAATATTATTTTTCATCCTGTAAATTAATGCTTGTAATTTTTTGTGAAAATAATTTATTTACTAGAATAATGAGTGTTTTACCTGCTTGGGTATTGAGCATCTTCAATGCTTCTACAATGTCAGTTCCAGCTTGTGAAACAACTGGGCAGAAAATCAAAATGAAATCAGAATCTTCCAATTCCACCTTCTGCAGACCTGGTATTTGTTCCTGAAGTTTCTTCTCTATGTCCACATGATGTCCTAATGTCTTTCCAGACATTAGAGTGAAGTATGTTAGACGAGGACGCTTCAACATCTGATCACCAGAAGGCTGATGATCTAAAGAGAAATCAAATCATCAGTCCCTGTAGTATAATATAAATGATTCCTGGGAATATTTTAGATGCATTACATGAAACAGGATAATTATTGAGAAATAGCAAATTTGCCTCCAGTATTTCAAGAAAGATTTACTGTATGGTAACACATCCCAGAAGATTTATGGGATGTGGTAGTTTAGTGGTTAAGGTGTTGGACAACTGAGGGGTAGGTTGTGAATTTGAATCCCAGGTTCATTAAGCTGCCACTGCTGGGCCCCTGTGCAAGGCCCTCGACCCTCGATTACTCAGTAATTGTGGGTTGTAAATTGAAAAAAAAAAAGGACTAAAGAAATTAAATATGTGTTGGTGTTACATCATACATGATAAACTGTCTGAAACAAAGTGACTTACTTTTACTTTTTCTTGATGCCTTTTCCTGAAAGATCTGTAGAATATTTTGTTAGAACATTTTCGACTTGACCATTTAAATTCTAAAGATTTCCCAATTTATTTTTGTTGCAAAATGTAAAATGCACCATGATTTTAGAGAAATAAAAATCCTCACCTCAGTGATGTTTACATCTTTGGACAATGCTTCATTGTTCTTATGACATGGCAGTGATCTCTGATCTTCATTCAACGGGCGGTCGGTTGTGATTGTATTCTGTCTGTTTACAGATCTGCTGCTGTCTGGTACATTATTCTCTGTATTATTCAACATCTGATTACCAGAAGGCTGATTATCTAAAGAAAAAATAAAATGTAGATTGCAAAGAAACATCAAATCATCAGTCACTGTAGCGTAATATAGATGATTCCTGGAATTTTAACTAATTACTAAGAATTGAGCAATAAAAGTAGCTACTGGGATCTCATGAGTCTAAGAAAGATTCAAATTGAAAAAGGACTAAATTAATTAAATATGTGATCATGTTATATTTTACACAATACACTGTATTTGAAAATGTGTCGGACAACTGATAGGTAGGTTGTGAATTTGAATCCCAGGTTACTCAGTAATTGAGGGTTGTAAATTGAAAAAAAGGACTAAATAAATTAAGTATGTGTTGGTGTTACATCATACATGATAAACTGGCTTCAACAAAGTGACTTACTTGGACTTTTTCTTGTTGTCTTTCCCTGAATGATCTGTAGATTATATTGTTAGAACATTTTCAACTTGGTCATTTAAATTCTAAAGATTTCCCAATTTATTTTTGTTGTAAAATGTAAAATTCACCATGATTTTAGAGAAATAAAAATCCTCACCTTAATCCAGTTTACAACTTTGGACAGTGCTTCATTGTTCTTATGACACGTCAGTAATCCCTGATCTTCATGGAACAGACAGTCGGCTGTAAACGTATTATGTCTGTTTACAGATTTGCTGCTGTCTGGTACAATATGTTCTGCATTAAACGTGTGATGAAGCACCACCAGAACTGCAGGTTTGTCCCCTATTGATGGAGACATTGGAGTTTAGTGAAATAAGAAAACAAATAATTTATCATATTGTAAAATAAAAACTTTGGGCAAATATAAAAGTTTAATAAAAACAAAGTTTCAGAATGAAGGTAAGTGAGCTCATGTCAAATTCTATTTAATTGTTTGATCATTCTCTTTATTATTTTTCATCCTTAAAATTAATGCTTGTAAATTTTTGTGAAAATTATTTATTTATTGGAATAATGAGTGTTTTACCTGCTTGGGTATTGAGCATCTCTACTGCTGCTTCAATGTCAGTTCCAGCTCGTGAAACAACTGGGCAGAAAACTAGAACTAAATCAGACTCTTCCAATTTCGTCACCTTCTGCAGACCTGGTATTTGTTCCTGAAGTTTCCTCTCTATTTCCACATGATGTCCTAATGTGTTTCCAGACATTAGAGTGAAGTATGTTAGATGAGGACGCTTCAACATCTGGATGCCAGAAGGCTGATGATCTAAAGGGAAAATAAATCATCAGTCACTGTAGCATAATATAAATGATTCCTAGGAATATTTTAGCTGTGTTGCAGGAATCAGGATAATTATTGAGCAACAGCAAATTTGCCACCAGTATTTCAAGAAAGATTTATGGGATGTGGTAGTTTAGTGATTAAGGTGTTGGACAACTGAGGGGTAGGTTGTGAATTTGAATCCTAGGTTCATTAAGCTGCCACTGCTGGGCCCCTGTGCAAGGCCCTCGACCCTCGATTACTCAGTAATTGTGGGTTGTATATTGAAAAAATGACTAAATAAATTAAATATATGTGTTGCTGTTACATTATACATGATAAACTGTCTGAAACAAAGTGACTTACTTGGACTTTCTCTTGTTGACTTTTCCTGATTGATCTGTAGAATATATTGTTAAAACATTTTCAACTTGGCCATTTAAATTCTAAATATTTCCCAATTTAATTTTGTTGTAAAATTCACCATGATTTTAGAGAAATAAAAATCCTCACCTTAATCCAGTTTTCAACTTTGGACAGTGCTTTGTTGTTCTTATGACACGTCAGTAATCCCTGATCATTATGGAACCGACAGTCGACTGTGATCGTATTCTGACTGTTAATAGATTTGCTGCTGTCTGATACAATGAATTCTGCATTAAACGTGTGATGAAACAGTACCAGAACTGCAGGTTTGTTACCTTTTGATGGAGACATTGGAGTTTAGTGAAATAAGAAAGCAAATATTTCTCATATTGTAAAATTAAACTTTGGGAAAATAATAAAGTTTAATAAAAAAAAAAAGGTAAGTGAAGGTAAAAAAGGAATGAAGGTAAGTGAGCTTATGTCAAATTCTATTTAATTATTTGATCATACTCTTAAATTTTTTTTAATTTTATTTATTTATTGGAATAATGAGTGTTTTACCTGCTTGGGTATTGAGCATCTCTACTCCTGCTTCAGTGTCAGTTCCAGCTTGTGAAACAGCAGGGCAGAAAACTAGAACTAAATCAGACTCTTCCAATTTCGTCACCTTCTGCAGACCTGGTATTAGTTCCTGAAGTTTCTTCTCTATGTCCTCATGATGTCCTAATGTGTTTCCAGACATTGGAGTGAAGTATGTTAGACGAGGACGCTTCAACATCTGGTTACCAGAAGGCTGATCATCTAAAGAGAAAATAAAATGTAGATTGCAAAGAAACATCAAATCATCAGCCACTGTAGCATAATATAAATGATTAATGGGATTTTAACTGTACTAAATAAAAGTGCAATAAAAGTAGCTACTGGGATTTGATGAGTCTAAAAAAGATTTAAATTGAAAAAGGACTAAATTAATTAACTATGTGGTAATGTTACATTATACACAATAAACTGTATGTGACAATGTGACTTACATGGACTTTTACTCGGTGTCCCTCCCTGAATGTCCTGTAAAATATATTGTTAGAACATTTTGATTTCTAGATTTTCCTATTTAATTTTGTTAAAATTAACCACGATTTAAGAAAAAAATTAAATCCTCACCTCAATAAATTTTATAACCTTGGACAATGCTTTGTCATTTTCAGGACACTGCACTAATCTCTGATCTTCATGGATTACACAGTCGACTGTGATCGTATTCTGTCTATTTACAGATCTGCTGCTGACTGGTACAATATATTCTGGATGATGAAGCACCACCAGAACTACAGGTTTGTTACCTATTGATGGAGACATGTGAGAATAAAAATGATTGAATGTTTAGTTATTTACTTAAACTCACATCTTATTAGTCACCAGCACAGAAACTTAAACACTGAGGTGTTCCTTATTGCACCCAGTCCCAGATATTCACTGGAACTGAGTCAATTAGAAACCGTCTTATCTCAACTATTCAACAAACAGAAAGCAAAAGATGTTTCACGTGTTTCATACTTTCACATTTAACAAATTATAAAAAGTAAATACATTTTAATGAGATTCAGCATAAAGACAAAAATCTTACTTCTCATATTCCATATACTTCTTATGTCTAATTTATGCATTCGGATGTTTTCATGAAGCTATAATAAATAATAATGAGGGTTTTACCTGGTAGGGTTTTAAGCATCTGTTTTGTTGCTTTCTTAGCAACAACAGAGCAGAAAGCCATAATGAAATCACAGTCCTCTGGATCCTGCACATTCTGTAGAGCTGGAATTATTTCCTGGAATTTCTGTTCTATATCCATATGATGTTTTAATGTGCATCCAAGTGCAAAAGTAACATACTTCATAGTCTGGTTAGTTGTGTGGTCCTGAGCTAAATATGTTAAACAACAGAAATTTGTAAGAATAAAATGAACTCACAGGTGTAAATGACATTACAAAAAATATGCCTGTTTTTCACTTCAACACCCAATTAAGAAATAATTAAACCTCTAAAAGAAAAACCTCTAACTTGGTACACTCACACATTTTTCTTTATGTTTTTCAATGATTTTCTGAATAAGTGACTGAATGTTTAGACATTTACACAGTTATAGACTGAAACAAACATACTGATCAAAATGACAACCATTGAGATGGAAAAAAGGGAAATCTACAGCTTAAAAAAACAGTATTTATATAAAAGCAAGAAATTACATTGCATATTACCCATTTTCAGCTTCACAGCTTCACAGCTTTACATGCGGTTTATCCGAATAAGGAAATACTTTACTTTTTATGCTATATGGATACTTTCACTTTTGCTTCTGAGCTCTATAGATCCTATCATTCCACTAATCATCAAAACAGCAACTATCAAGGACCCGGATGTGTTTTTAATTATCCCTAAATATAAAGGATCCACTGGAAACTTGGAGCAGCACTTTGGCTGTTTTTGTCTTAGAAATAAAAATGATAGAATTATTAAAGACCTCACAAATCAAACGTGAAAAAGTGCACGTCATGCTAGCAATGGCGCAGTAGGGCTTTTATTTTGAAGACTAGTTTATACCGAGTCACTCCATGTGCTTCGTTTTTAAAGTACAAACCACTGGGTTTAAGGATAACAGTTGAAATGTACTTTGTGACAGAAAAAAAAACAGTAAAAAACGAAATAAAACGAAATCATGCACAATTCTATTTATAATAACAACTTACATTTGAACAAATGTAAGCTTTTAAATTATATGTCACTGTAAGGAGACTTGTGTATATAATAAAATAATCCTGTATTCGTATTTTGATCTTTATATTTAAAAAAAAACACACTGCTTAAAACACAGCTTTAAAAGATTTTGGATACTGAATTATACAGAAAGATTCTGATCAATTGGAAAAGTAGTCACGTGGTTATTTACGTAACGCATCTGATTTGTCCTCTTCGCTGCGCCGTAGCTGGGAAAATGGCTGAGAAGAAAATAGCAGGTAGGTTTGTTTTGTTTATGTCTATTTGTTTATTCTGTCGAGCTACTGTTAGTAACGCGGTTTCTATATTCTATATATTTAAGTAGTAAAACTTACAGCACTTACGGCCTTTTTTATTTTGGGTTTAAAGTTGCTAACCGAGTTGGCTAAAGATGCTAACCGAGTTGGCTAAAGATGCTAACCGAGTTGGCTAAAGATGCTAACCGAGTTGGCTAAAGATGCTAACCGAGTTGGCTAAAGATGCTAACCGAGTTGGCTAAAGATGCTAACCGAGTTGGCTAAAGATGCTAACCGAGTTGGCTAAAGATGCTAACCGAGTTGGCTAAAGTTAGTCAGATTGTTTAGCCAGTATTAGCTAATTAGCATATGAGTTGGCTAACTATTTGAATATATATATATATATATATATGTGTGTGTGTGTATATAAGACATATTATATACAGGTTTTATAAATAAATATCGTCATTTTAATCAGTGTTTGTGTTCCTTCAGTGCGCTCTCAGGACCAGAGCCAGCGGCGCGTGCTGGATGTAGCGACACGTCACCGGAGGCTCACGAGGCAGCTCGAGGCGCTCGAGAAGGATAACTTCCAGGACGACCCACAGACGAGCCTCCCGCCGCCGGTGAAGCGCCTGCCGCATTTCGACGAGAATGACGAACCTGGTATAGATGCGTTCACACTGTTCTGGTTCCTAATACGACACGTTTAAAGACACGTTCCACGCACGTGCTAACTTATAGTTCTGAGTTTGATGCCATTTCACACGTGAACTGAGGTAAATCTACCAAACAGTCTACTGTGGACTAGTGCTGTCCTTCGTCAGGTGTGTAAGCCGTGTTTCTGAGGTTGTAGCAGAACTAGAAACTATTACAAATCCTCTTTATTATAGTACAGATCACAGTGCAGTGTCCTCAAATCTTAACGTTAATTCTTTTGTTTTTACAAACATCCCCTTACATATAGATGAGCTTTGTGCCTCCTCACTTCATTCTGTCATAAGCACCATTCATGATCCACACAGCTGGCATTAACGTAGCGTGCATCTTTGTCCATCTGTCACGTCACCGGAAAGAAGAAATACTTGATTCTGATAGTAGGAAAGTCCTTGGAAAACGATCTTCTTACAGTGTGCAAAAACAGCATGTAACATATTGATGGATGTATATTGGAAGTGTGTGTATTTGGTGTAGGTCTGTGCAGTCCATACAGTTGATGTGTGTGTGTGCGTTATGCTCAGTACTGTTCAGTTATTAAGGAGTTTGATGGCTTGTGGAAAGAAACTGTTACACAGTCTGGTCGTGAGGGCTTCGGTACCTTTTTCTAAGACAGCAGGAGGGTAAAGAGTGTGTGTAAGCTGATTATCACTTACAGGAAGGGCAATAACAAATCCAAAAAAACAGATAAAATCCTGTTTATTCTTAATTTGAATTGATTATTTGACTTGTGTCTGATTGTCACACTAAAAATGACATTCTACTACGTATATGCTGATACGGTTCTCTAAGTAACTAATTTCCTGTCTGGTGTTGGCATCTGTTCACTTATCAGATCTCATAGATGTGTTACTTCTGTTCTTTAACTTGACCCGTCTTTGTTTGTGCTGTAACTCTTAAGGGAAACGGAGGAAGAAGACCAGAGGCGATCATTTCAAGCAACGTTTCCGGAAAAACTTCCAGGCCCTGCTTGAGGAAGAGGTGAGGCTTTGCACACAAACTCTATCCTAATCCTCATGTGTCGCAATCCACCATTTTTATTACGTTATTTGTTTACTTATGCTAACTTCTATAGTGAAACGGGAGAAAGTTACTCTAAAGGTTTAATTTTTACAGTTTAATCGCTGACATTTTCATTTGGTTGCTTTACAACTAAATGCCATATAACAAGTGATTGAGGCATGAAAGAAAGCATGTATGTGTAGAATGGAATAAAGGGAAAGGGAGAACATATGAGCTATAGGGGAGGAATTAAACCTTTAAAACATTTCTCTCTCTATCCAGGACTTGAGTGTTAGCGAGGGTCCGAACTACCTGACGGCGTGTGTCGAGCCGTCATCTTTTCCTCAGCGACACTTCTGTGCCGTGTGCGGTTTCCCTTCCAACTACACGTGCGTGTCCTGCGGAGCTCGCTACTGCTGCGTACGCTGCTTAGCCACACATCACGAGACCAGGTAACACACACCGTTCTTTATGATGCTTGAAGTGATCTTGTAGTGTTGTATCTACACTGTTTGTGCACGACTTTCTATTTATAAATATATTTGCTACAGATTTAAAACTATATATGTCTGTTTTGAGATGATCAAACCATCTGGATTTCCAAGCTGCACCATGACACATTCTTTTTTGTTTGTTTTTTGTTAAAATCAGGTGTCTGAAGTGGACCGTGTGATCGGACGTATTCGATGGTTTAAAATCCACTTCACCCTGGATTGAACAAGATTGAAATCTGTTTGATCTACGCCAGTGCTGGTAGACAGAGGACCCATGTAGGAGTACGTCCTAAAGAGAGACCCGGATTCCTCAATGCCGTTTGGGATGTACTACTTTGCACAATGGCATGATGACAGTAGCAAGAAAGCGTGCAAAAAAAAACAAACTGAAACAATCATCTCGAATGGTAACGTTGGCATCCCTCAAGCTTTAGAAAAGCCATGTAGCTGGACTGCAGCTTTGCAGGATCAGAGTTACGCTCTCAAAAATCTCCATAACATATTTATTGTACAGTTTTCTCATGCTGTCAATTTCCATCTAAAAGCAACAAATTCATTACGCCATAAAATTCTGAGGGAAATGTTTCATATACAATCTAATGGATAACCTTCAGTCTTAAACATACAGGTATGTAACCATTAGGCTAGCTGCAGGCCTGTTAGAGTAAACTTTTGCTTTAGAATTGGTCTTGTTACTTTATTGTCGCTGAAATAACTCTATTGTAAATAAATATTGGAGAAGGATGATTGTTTGTATTCATGTAATGTTACACGTTTTTACAGGTAAAACACAGGCGCTGACTTACACTGACCAAACCTGCAGTCAAGGAAATCTGAGCAAGCTAAAAAATAAATAAATAAATATCTGGAATTTTACCACAAAATGTTGTTATTTATTTATTTAAATTCACTTTTTTTTTTTTTTTTTTAAATTTCTGCTTAAGTGCAACACTGAGGTTTATACATTCATATACAAGTTAATATAAAAAAAGTTTATAAGTGACTCAAAGGGTAATTATGTTTTTAAGGTCAGTTATTTCTTTATTTTGTGCAAGTCACATGTAAGCATAATTGAACATAAACATAAAAAAGGCAAAACATTACTACACGTCGTAGTAATGTTTATATTTAATCGAGAGCAAACAACTACAAAGCTATAAAGTAGATAAAAGCAGCAAATGTCATTTAAAAATAATACTTGTGTATTTTACAGGATTAAAATTCAACTTTGTGTGTGTGTGTGATGTTTAGATGATGCGTAGCTGGTGTGTGTCGGCCAGACCGCAGCTGCTTTTGTGCGTGTGGAAGAGTTCGGACAGAGATTCCATGTAAAGCGTGTGATAGTGGTCCACCTGTTGTTCGGATGGATTGTATACGTGAGGAACAGAGATGGGGCTTCCAACTGAGACAGAGGACAAGAGAGATAATTAAGCTTTAATGTCATGCATCACAGGCAGCTATGCTTATTAAAACACGTCCTGTCCAACATGTACCGGAGACTGCAAGGGCAAAGCAGCCTTTAAACTCTAAAGCCTGTGTTTTTTATAGAGATTGAGATTTATTCAAGACTTGGACATCTCTAGGGTTTATACACAGTGTAGTTATCCTAAGTAAGTGAATAGAGAAACATCTCTGCATCAACATTCCTACTGAAGGTACAAATTGTGTTGGACTCACCCACAGTAGTGACGGGTCTCCTGTAAGGCAGGAACAGCCAGCGTCCCCCGGTGACGAGACACGGCGCAAATCCCATCACTTGCTTAAACAGAGCCTGAAGCCTGCGGCCTACGCTGCCCTCGGACAGCAGAACCTGGGGAAAGAGCTCGTTCTCCCCGAATGAGTACACCGGAACGAGGTCAGCCCTGAGAAGACGACCAGGATCACATGTAAAAGCATTCACATACTATTGTTAATAACCTGTAAGGAATCAAATGTGGAAATATGATAGTAAAGCAGTCAGAAATGGAGCACTGAGTTTCTTAGGCGTTATTATTATTTTTTGAGGCAACAATTATGTATATAAATTACATTAAACAGATTTAAAAAAATAACCTTTCGCATTAAATAGCAAGATCTTAATCTAGATAATAGAAACCTAAAGTAAGTTCCTAGCTGGGATATAACAGGGATATTCTGACACATCATTTATTTATAGCACCCGAACTAGTGATTTGGTATAAGGGTTGTGGCGACAGTTATATTTCGTAACGCTATACGATTTGTGACGCAGACAAGACGATTAATTAACTTTAACGAAAACTTGTTACAAAAATTTACCAGTGTAATCACTGTAACACATCCCTTTCTCCATGATCAGTATTTTAAAATCTGGCCTTCATAAAGTGACTTGTGTATTTTATGATAATAATAATAATAATAATAATAATAATAATAACCTTTATTTATTATCTCAAAGCACTTTACAAAAGCAAATAAATCAACAAAAATACATCACATAATATAAAGATTAAAATTAAAGCAACAAAAATAGACTATAAAATAAGCACTATGTAAAATTACAATTAGTCAATTAAAAGCTACCCTAAAAAATGAGTTTTAAGCTGAGATTTTGCTTGCCTTATCTCAGTTGGTAAAGAATTCCAAAGTTTTGGAGCTAGTGAAAAGAAAGCCCGATCACCCATCGATGGTAAACGAGTTAAAGGAACAGTTAGAAGACCAGTTTCAGAAGAACGAAGGACGCAAAATGAAATATAAGGAATTAACCCTTGTATGATGTTCGGGTCTGTGGGACCCATATTAGTAAACATCAATAGTTTTGAAAAACTTTGCTTCCTTGTAAATTTGTTGATTTTTTTTTCACTCATAACTTGATTAAATTTGATTTTCTTTTTTTATTGCATTTTATTAAAAAACAACAAAAAACGAGTAGCACTTTATTTAAAAAATGTGACGTAATAAAGGTAAAGGGCAAATATTAACCATATATGCTGTTTAGATTGCTTGTAATTGGGATGAAGTAAACATCTGTAGAGTATTTTAACATAAAATTTTTGATTGTGTTGAATTAAAAACCCAAAAATGCAGCGAGTCACCAGACCCACGAACACTGGCTGAGTAAAAAAAAAATACAAACACCATACAAGGATTAAAAGCTGTCAGCTATTGAGGCACCAACCCGTGTAAGGCCCATGTAATTTTCTCTCCTCACCCGTTTTCCAGAGCGAGACGCACGAAGCCTTTCCTCTGCTTCATGACCACGGTGTTCACTCCAGGAGAAGAAGCTAGTGACTCCTCAGCTCCTCCGACTATGATGACCATAGCGTTGCCTACACCGGATTGACTCAGCATGTATTTCAGACTATCTTTACTGACCGGCAATATTCCTGAGAGACCGAGAGAGGTTTGTTAATCTTAGAGGAATTTGATTTTGATTAGATTTCTTTAATCTACTTTAGTGTGAAACACTTACACCATTAATGAAATCTGTGTTTAATGAAAAATAAAGAGACTGCACACAGGGAGTGAGTGTAGTAAAATTGTAATAAAGCGTAATCACATTTCCTGCACGTGTTTTGCAGAAACACCAGCGTTTGGGGTTTATACTCATGTACTTTATATGTCTTGTTTAAATGCCAGAACAACTGCCTTAAAGAAACAGCACTAGAGCAAAAAATATGATGGTATCTAGTGCGTATGAGATAAACAGTGGGTACGTAGTGGGCATGCAGTGCGCTCCACATTCCCTTTCACGTCCTTATATAAAGTCTTATTAAATGTACATGTATGCTGTATATACTGTATGTTGTATGACCGCTATAATTAACTCAAATTCCCTTATCATGGTATCCCATCATACCCATAGTGTGAATACTAGCATGCACTGACCTGAAAACATGAGGTAATCTCTGAACAGAGGTATGCGGAAGAGGCCAGCCAGCATGGCCAGTGAGGGACGTATTCCAGGGAACGCCTGTGCAAACCCGCCATGTTCTGTGATGAAGCAGGAGACGGCGCCTATGCTCATGATGCCATGCGGGTGGCAACCCAGAACATAGTTCCTACTGGGACTCAGATCTGCTGTCTTCACCAGCTGAAAGGGCGAAGGATGTTATTTTTATACTATACTATACTATACTATATACAACCATCATGAAGCTTTAAACACTTTGAATAATAAGTATAAACATTAACAGCCCCTACAATGGCTCTAAAATGGGTCGGGGGGCAGAAGTCAGGAATGAGGAGTGGAAATGGAGGCAGGTCTAGATTACCTTTATTGGGAAGTAGTCTTTAAAATGTTTCCACACACGCCAGCTTCTCACAAACCTAGTTCTTCTTCCACCTGGTAAAAACACAAAAATGCTCTCAGTATGAGGAACTTGGCAGCAGTTTTTAGTCTTAGATGATGACTGCTAAACAACCGTTACAAGTGTCCGTATAAAAGAATAACTGGAAACGATTATTTGACCATATTATATTAAAAAAAGTATAATAATGAATTTGATCAATTAATGTTAATTAATTCATTAGTTAAATATGTTATTTATTCATTATTTAATTTTATTGTTTAATGTGATTCTGCAATCCAGACTTTCACATCTTCCAACACTTTCTAAATACACTTTGTATTGTTTAACCATCTCAGTTAGAGAATGGCGTGAACATCTGGAGAGAGAAAAAAAAGAAAATTAAATAAATAATTTTTTTATTCAGAAGGCTGAGATTTGATTTTAACACAGAATGTATAGTTATGAAGTTATGCTTAATATCAAGGAAAGCAGAAATGTGAAAATGGCCTGACTCATAAATAAAGGTGTGTGTAAACGGGTGAAACAGTAAGACAGTCAATGTTTGTATATTCAAAAAAGGAAGTGATTGTGTTTGTGTAAAACCTCTCTCAGGTGTGTTCCAGTCAAAAAACTGCCAGGTAAAGTACAGAATGGGAATCGGCCACAGCGAAGTAAACATCAGATAAAGCATCAACGCCATACATGAGATTCCTAAACAAAAATAGAGTCTTCGATAATTAGCATAAACGCTTACAATGTGATATTACACAGGTACGAGTACTGTATCTCACCCATGAACAAGAAGGACAGCACCAGCTGTAACACACTGATATCCTCAAGAAACAGTTTCCATCGTGATTTCTGCCTGTTCTCCATCTCATCAACTGACGCAACTGAGAGACAAAGAGACATTTAACGGAAAGACATCCAAAACACGATAAACATAGTCACGTGTCAGAACTGATGAAGCTCCACAGATGAGTTGTAAAAGATCCAGTTTCCTGTTTCGTAAGTGGCCATGACGGAACTGGGCTTTAGCCAAAACGTAACTGATTAGCCAACTTGTCTTTGGTGTCTGAAGTTTCCCTTTTGACTCAGTTAGTAATGCGAGACGTTATCGTGTAGTATGATAAACTGATATCTATAACAAAAGGCTATAAACAATAGCAATAATTGTCATTAGTAAATCATTTTTTCCTCAGCAAATCACTCCATACAACCATCATACTGTTGATTGTTCGTCTTGTTTACATTTAGTAACATGTCGTAAGCAGACAGAAGTGATTTTTGGGAAAATTTAGTAAAGGAATTGAATGAAATAAACGTTTGTTATCCCATGAAACATTTTACGTACAAACAGTATCACTGATCCAAACCATGCCTTTGATTATCACAATACTAAACCGGGAGGTTTTCCTTTTCTCACCTGAACTGTTCCTACTGTAATTCATTCTGATCTACACGTGGATGTCACTATAAAGTACGACCGATTCATCAGACCGACCTCTGACCGATTGTGTTATCATATCTGCCAGCGTGATGGACCTTCTCACCTTGTGTAACGCATTCAGAGTAGGATATTTGGTAATATATTTAGATAGCAAGTCGTTGCACACTGCACTCAATTTTACTGAAATGACACATTTATATGAATCCTTAGTTAGAAAACACAGACAGAAAGAGACACAAAAGAAACAGGAACCAGGCTGTGATAGAGGATAAGTGAGGCAGTAAAGGTGAAAGAGTGAAAAAGACAGAAGGACACTGAAACAGGTAAAGTTAAGAAGAATAAGAAGACGTGCCATGAGAGAGAGAGAGAGAGAGAGAGAGAGAGAGAGAGAGAGAGAGAGAGAGAGAGAGAGAGAGAGAGAGAGAAAGTGAGAGGGGGGTAGAATGAAGGGGATCAGTGGCAATAAAGAGAAAGGAACAAATAGACAAGCAGAGACAAAGGTACAATAAGACTGTGAGAAATAACAGAGAGGGAAAGTAAAAGACGACTACATACACACACACACACACACACACACACACACACACACACATATATATATATATATATATATATATATATATATATATATATATATATATATATATATACATATATAGTATAATTTTATACGTTATATGTATAATATAGTATATTTTTATATGTTTATATGTTATATTTATAATATAGTATATTAATATATACCTGTTCCATTCATGTCTCTCCGGTTGGTTGACCGTAGAAATCACTGCGCTTCAGCTGATTGCGCGCTCCCGTCCCCGTCCCTGCTCGCTCCCGTCCCCGCGCTCGCGCCTCTGCACTGTGATCCACGTGCAGCGGCTAAGAAAAGTTCTGACTGCAAACTGCCACAGCTTCCGCACCCACAGGAACCGGAGGTGCTAAAACGAGGGACTCATCTGTTGAGACGTTCTCGCTGGTTAGTAAACATACTGCTAGGGCCTGAAGGAAGCGCTCGTCCACGAAATAAAAGGTAAAAGGAAGTAGAGGGCGAGCGCGAGCGCGCGCAGGTCATGGGCGTGGCCAAGAGCGTTCCAGAAAGTGACCTGTTGCACGTGTACGTACGTGACGTGACGTGATAAAAACGTACACAAACTGAACACGCAGGGAGAGAAAAAAGCGCAGAATGTCGCAGAACAGGATCAACAAAACAGAACAGAAAAAAAAACACACTAGGAACCAAACTGGACATAGAACTGACTGTAAAGAAGACGCACACAATAATAAATTAAAATATAGACAGATAGACAGACAGACAAATAGACAGACAGACAGACAGACAGACAGATAGATAGATAGATAGATAGATAGATAGATAGATAGATAGATAGATAGATAGATAGACAGACAGACAGACAGACAGACAGATAGATAGATAGATAGATAGATAGATAGATAGATAGATAGATAGATAGATAGATAGATAGATAGATAAAAGAACAGAATGGAGTAAGTGGAACCGAAAAACCGAACAAATAATAAAAAATAATATAAACAGAATATAAATGAACCAAGGAAAAAACACATAAGATGCAGTTAGGGTGGGATCATCAGCAGGGGGAGCCAGATTTCCTCTGGTCATCACTAACAAGGATGAAATAAAATGATTATACTTATTAAATTATACTTTATATGTAATGAATATAAATTCATATCCAGGAATAGGGATACTGAATATATTAGTTATTCTGGTAATTAGTATAACTCTAGCTGTAGGTGTTATTCCTTAAACTTAAAAAAACGTGTGCGTGTGTGCATGCTTGTTTTCTCTCTCTCTCTCTCTCTCTCTCTCTCTCTCTCTCTCTCTCTCTCTCTCTCTCTCTCTCTCTCTCTATCTCTCTCTCTCTCTCTCTCTGAATGCACATTATGTGGCCTAATAGGCTACTAAAAGCTTTCTTACAGCCTATTAAATATGGCTCCTACAGCCTTTTAAATATGGGCTAGGATATAATAATTACTGTAGTATGCACTGTATATATAACGTTTTATATTTTCCTTTCAGTGCAATGGGTAACATTAAAATAACGACACAACGACATACACACAGGATAATTTGAAGGGGGGAAAAAAGGAAAAAAACAATACATTGGCATTGCATTTAAAACATTATTACCAAGAAATAACAATAATAGTTGTGCACGTTTCTAGGGTCTGGCCTCATCATTAATGTATTTATTGTATTAGTGTATTCTGTTTATTTAGAACTCTGTATGTTTGCTTCATTTCAGGATCAGTGTAATGACCAAATATTCAAAGACAAAGGACTTATAAACTGTAATATTGTGTCTTGATTAATTAATACCATGCATCAATGAACATTTCAATTACAAATACAATGGCTTAAGAATTGCCCTTAATGAATCACATACATTATAAAATGATCACAAGATTTCCACATCCGATTATGGGAGTAATATATGATCACATGTGTGTGTTTGGGGGGGGGGGGGTGTTTCAAATGTCTGTAAAACAAAATGCTTTACTGCAAAAAGAATGTGGAAAATCATATTGTGTAACAAAAATACCTGAGAATAAACAAGTATTGTACAAATCCCATGTACAAAAAAAAACACAAGAATTACATGTAAACACCACATATGAAATAGTTTTATTTTAAAACTGACATGTAAAACAAATTAGCTGTTTAACAACATAATCGTCAAAATCAAAGTAACCATGTAAAAATCGCATGAGAACATACATGAATTGTGTAAACATCACGTTTGTAAACAAATATGTATGTAAAATCACAAGTGAAAATAAATAAATTGTGTATAAATACAATCACATGTGATTACAAATCATGTGAAAATATACAAGGTGTATAAAAAAATGGAAGAATCATCTAAAGATTACGTGTAAGAAAACTTAAACATGTATGAAAATAAAGACATGTTTCTTGTGAATGTGATGTGTTTAATAATTCTGTATGTAAATTATACAGGTCAGTCATGTCCTTATTAACATGTGAAGGGATAAATTGTACTTAAAGACTTAAATAAACTGGTTTCAAAATGTTTAACTAATTTCAGCAACAATGATCCCACAAAACATAATATTGTTACTTGGGTAATTTGGGATTCAGTCTTCAAAGCAAAATCCACAAATCTTAAGGGGTCTGTGTTATTGTATCATAAGGTGTAAGAGCTAATCATGCTTGATTATGCAAATGTAAACGCTGTAATAACAGGAATTAAGAGGTGAGGGTATATGACTTTCTGATTTATATTCATCTTGATCTGGATTAGAGGTAGACCAGAGGCAGTGTGTGAGGCAGAAATAGATCATTAGTGCATCAGCAATCATTATACTGGCATGTTTTGTTGGAGAACAGAGAACCAGGAGGGAACCCACACAGACACGTAGAGGAGAGAAATTCCACATGGACGGTAACCAGAGCTCAGGATTGACTCAGGGACTCCAGAGCTGTGATGCAGCAAAGCTACCTGCTGCGTCACAACACAAAAACAAACAAACCAACAAACAAATAAATTATCTGAATTTCAGTACTGACCCTGATGTGACTTAACACACCCACGTTTGGGAATAAATGTTCTGGTCTCCGCTGTGCAGGTTGCACCTGATGATTGCATGTAGACACATAGACATGTTATTAGATGACATGTCCAAATCAACATGATCAGATTCATGAACAAATGATTTCTAACCTCTAATTACACCAAATGTTTTCAATTTACACAAATTAGTGCTTAGACGCACTAATAAACGGAAGTTCAGTAAAGGTGCTGCGTGTGTGTGTGTGTGTGTGTGTGTGTGTGTGTGTGTGTGTGTGTGTCTGACGAGAAAATAAAAATAGACTGTCTGACATCGCGGGGTGTCTAGACATGTCCTCCGTTCCGAGTGTGTATAAGACAGAGAGAAAGACACACAGATAGAGAGAGACAGGGGGAGAGAGAGAGATATAGAGAGAGAGAGAGTCCGATTGATATCGCGGGGTGTCCAGACACGCTCTGTGTGTGTGTGTGTGTGTGTGTGTGTGTGTGTGTGTGTGTGTGTGTGTGTGTGTGTGTGTGTGTGTGTGTGTGTGAGAGAGAGAGAGAGAGAGAGAGCGTTTGCGCGCGTGCGTGCGTGCGTGCGGGCGCGTCATCAGGGGTTGGGGTTTCGGCGGGCGCTGTTTTCTCGCTCGCAGTGCTGACCGGCTGATCGCGGAGGAAACCTGTCACATCGGAGCCACGAGTCAGTCAGCGGACGCACGGAGACCGGGGAGGATGGAGGAGATGAGGGCGGGCGCGTGCACGAGGTGAGAGCAAACAACAGCGATGTACCTGTTTAGCATGGCGGAGCAGATGAAATGTCCTTCGGTTTAAAAAAAAAGAGAGAGAGAGAATTATTATTAGAAAAATAAAAAAAAAAACAAGTGCGTGTGACGGGAACGAGTCTTCTTCTCCTCCTCTGTGAGCTCCTTATGGAAGAACTGCGACATTAAAATCCATGTTTTTAAAAATTCGCTCGTTTGTCGCTGCTTCTTCATCTTCGTCTTCTTCTTCACTCACCGTTGTGAAAATCTGCGCACGGAAACGCCGGTACGTCACGAGACCACCATATATTCAAAGCATATATTTAACACTGATGTTTTTCTGTGTTTTTTTTTCTTATGCTGTTTTTGTTTTACGCAGTGAAGTGAACGGGACCGTTGTTTACAAACCGCCACCGACGCACAGACACCGAGACGTCTCATGGCTTATTATTATTATTATTATTATTATTATTATTATTATTATTATTATTATTATTATTATTATTATTATTTTCCTCATTCTATCAAAGGCGATACCGGTGCCGGTGTGCGCATCCCTCTGTGGATTTGTTGTGAATTTTGGCCTCTGTGTTAATGTGTGTGTGTGTGTGTGTGTGTGTGTGTGTGTGTGTGTGTGTGTGTGTGTGTGTGTGTGTGTGTGTGTGTGTGTGTGTGTGTGCGTGCGTGCGTGCGTGCGTTTTATTTCCGCGCATCATTTCATTAGTGGGTATTTTATTTTCATGGGGGAGTGAAATATTGCCACGGGACGTTTTTACGGTCGCGATGCTCGTTGTGGTGAAATTCCAGCGGCTTTGATATCGATTTGTGGACGAATATACGGTTACAAACATCCGTGCGCACGCTTGCGTGCGTGTGTGTGTGTGAGTGTGTTGGGGAGTTGTTGGGGTTAGAAATATTACACTTACACAAATTTTTTTTCTCATTTAGCGATGATTGCCCTCATGGCTCACGTGGATGCGCGTAAACACCATGCGCCGTTTCTGTCGTGACGCCCCGTGTGTTCTTTTTTCTTGATGGAAAAGAAAGTCAGCTGTTTATTCGTGCGGACATTCAGCCTGCACACCCGACAGCGGTCGGTAGCCGTAGCAGAGTAAACACACCGACCCTCACCGGTATTGCGTCTGTGCCGGATTTGCGCGCGCGTAAACGTGTTATCAGACTCAGTGGGCCAGGTAAAACCGCCCGAAAGACGTTTCAGTTTTATGTCGCGTTTGAACTTGTCTACTATACAAAAATTGAATGGGCGTTACGTCGGCGTTCCGCCATGTTCTGCTCGCGCACCGTCTCGCCTGCGAGAAACGCGCGTTTCAGGAGTCAGGGTTGCCAGATTGGTGACACCGTTCTAACCCTCCAAAATTTAATAACCTTGCTCATTAATGTGAATGCTCACACAGGACAAATAGCCTAGAGGTATATAATCAACATATTAAGAAACCAGTAATCAATTCAATTCAACCATAATGTTTCTAACATTGGCACCAATATGTTGATATGTTGATATATAAACAGGGTATTAACCTATACATTTCCTTTGCAGTTACATATCTTTTATATCTGTACTGTGTATCTTTTAAATAGAAAGGTGCAGAATGTTTAGCTTTAACATATGAAGACTTGCACTTGTTGGTAACTACACGTATGTGTACGCATGATGGACACGTGCTATCCTGTGGTTGTTTGGCGTGTTGTTGTTGCACGTTCTCAGTGATTTACGCAGCATGTCTACATGGTGTGACACCAAAGTAAAATGTGGAGTCAGTGTTGACACTGTGACCTCAACTTAGTAGAACACTAACATTGGAAATGTTGTGTAAACGTATCAATACTATAGACCGGTATTGAATGCTAACAATAACCCCGTTTATTGATAGCAGTTAATACCGGTCTATAGTATATATTATACTATTACAATTTGTGTTAAATTTTAAAAACCTCCTCAAACTGACTGAAAGGTCTGTTTCGAGTACAAGCCTTCTGGATTTTCTAGATCACTAAAATACTTTTGAATGTACAGTGAAGGTTTTTGATTAAAGAAGCAGATGACAACAATGTCCGTTGGTCAAATCACTAAACACTTTGACTGGAGGACATATATGTTTTCTTGGTGGACGCCAGATTTAATCCCCCAGATGTACATTACATATGAGAGTATGTGAACAATGCTGTTCGCACAGCAGCTGCTTGCATGCACATACACATGGTGAGAGTAAAGTATTTGCACCCTTTCAAAGTTAATTGAAGTACCCACAGTAGGCCTTAGGATCCAATTCGCTAACACACTTTCAGCGACTGCTTCATCGTTGCCAGGAAAGTGATAGATCCAGAAGACAAAGACAAAAAGTATGAACACTCATTGAATGGGAAACCAGTCCATCTCAGGGCATCATAAACTCATTTATACACACCTTGTGGAAATGTAGTGTAGCCGGTTGTTTTGGGAGAAAAAGAAGAAGTCCAGACATTTATAAAGAGAAGATGTAAAATAGCACAAAAGTGTTTACAAACTGTGTACAACTGATTAGATTAATGTACAACATTCCCTAATTCCTTGGAGTTGCTTACATACATGTCTAGTTGAGGATAATTGTGTGATACTTTTAAGATGACACTTTTGTAATTACTACTGTATTTCTAGTATTAATTCTAAAG
Source organism: Tachysurus fulvidraco (assembly GCF_022655615.1). Lineage (NCBI taxonomy): Eukaryota > Metazoa > Chordata > Actinopteri > Siluriformes > Bagridae > Tachysurus > Tachysurus fulvidraco. The sequence goes on from NC_062543.1 coordinate 13,378,112, forward strand.
CAATTATGTGAGCCAATAGGATATATATCTCAAGGTTTAACACAATACACCACAAAATAAGAGATTTGTAGAGTTTATTACAGGGATTCCTTCAGATCTAATATTGTTTGGGGGTTTTTTTTTTTTTTTTTTTTTGCCACATTCTCAAGCTTTCCCAGCTAAAAATGTGTATTATTGAGAGTTCAAAATTCCCAATCTGGCAACCGGAGAGTCATTTAATATGCATTAAATGTCGAATATCCTATCCTTATACCTCAAGTAGTAGGTTTGCGTCATGACAGTGCGGTAGTAGCGTAGACATGCGGTTTGGAGGGTTACCATGGCGACCGGTGAGCACCGATGATGACGTGCTGTTTTGACGCGTTCCAGCCGGTAGTCGATAAATCATGATGATGAAGGATAAATGATGCATGAGATATGATGCAGTATTTACGCAATTAGACAGACAGTTTTGTTGCTTATATTAATTACATAGACGAATGCATAATGCATTGGACTGGATTTATATTATATTGGATTTTGGCCTTATCTGTTACATGAGTGTTTGAGAAATCGAATTGATTATGACATTCAAATCATATCACAGTGGATTATCTGGAAGTGTGTGTGTGTGTGTGTGTGTGTGTGTGTGTGTGTGTGTGTGTGTGTGTGTGTGTGTGTGTGTGTGTGCGCGTGTGTGTGTGGGGTGTGTGTGTGTGTGTGTGTGTGTGTGTGTGTGTGTGTGTGTGTGTGTGAGTGTGTGTGCAAGTATATGGAGCACTGGGTTGTGCAGAAACGCTTTGATCGTCCACTTGTTCGCTGCATGTATCACAGAGTAGCCATTGATTTTTGGAGGCACACTCATGCTAAATTCTGCAGTACTCTCATCTTAATCATTCATCATTCTCAATCTCTCTCTCTCTCTCTCTCTCTCTCTCTCTCTCTCTCTTTCTCTCTCTTCCTCTCTCATACAAGAGGTTCATTCACAACGAACACGGACCTGCAGTGCCTTCCGTGCGGCTCATTTGAAAGAGGGAGAAAGGGAGAAAGAGGAGACTGGGGTGGATAATAAAGAGAAACTGTGATTTGAGGGATTTCGGCTGAAGGTGTGCAAACAGGATGAGAGTGGAGACTCAATATTTGGAAGGTGAAGCAGCTGGTGCCAATCAGTGAGAGTGATGAAGTAAATGAGACAGAGAGAGAGAGAGAGAGAGAGAGTGCAGCAAGAAAATATATACCCTACATTCACACTAGCTAAGTGGCATTGTTTGTAGTTTGTAGCTTGCAGACATGACAAATGGTCACACCTACAGTATATACAGTAGAGCTTCTAAAGTTAACTGTGCATCTATCTATTTTCTGTACTGTTTCTTATCCTCATGGGGAACCCTGAGACTACTCCAGGCACAAGGTGGTGGACACCCTGGATGTGGTTCCAACCCATTGCAGGAAACAATTGCATGCAGTTTAGACATGCATGTACAGTAACTACACAAAACCTCCAAAGCATGGGGAGTACATACAGGGTGGAGGTTGGAATCAACCATCAAGGTACAAGCCAAGAAGGTAGTTTACTTCTTACTAGCTTCGATCGCATAAATGAGGGAAGCAACATCACTTGCGCTGTCACTGAAGTCGCAGCCCCATGTCATGAAACACATAGAAATTAGTCACCTGTCACTTTGTTGCTTGCTAGTGTGAATGTACAATACAAAATAAAAGTCTCATTAATCATTAGCAAACCCAGAGAGGGATTTCAGCATCAGTGTCTATTTTAAACATCATCCTCTAACCTCAAATGTGATCTGTGTTCTCACGTAGCATTCAAGTTTCTCATACTTTCATAAAAACATTTATGCTTTTACAGTACATGCTATGGCGACTCAAATGTTGCAGTATTACGTCTTGTCATTCCCACAAAGCATGCTGTAATTAAAATCGGAGAAAAAGAAAGAGAGAGATAGAAGGGGGGGGATTCTGATTAGACTTTGACAAAAAAGCTCATCTTTAAAGGCTCGCCTTTCCAGTCTGCCTTTTCACTGCGGATTTCTCTGGAAACCCAAATTAAATTATTGAATTTTGTCGTGTATGCATGTTTTTTTTTTTTTTCGTCCATACACCAAAAGAGAAAAGAAAATAAGGCTGAAAGGCAGAGATGGAGAGTGATTAGTGAAACAAGACAGAAGGAGAGATAAAATAGGAAGAGAGAAAGAGAGAGAAGTGTCTTCCTGCCCGCAAAGGTAGCATACAGTAGTATTCAATTTACTAAGCGTACATTTACATGGACAGACCCCAGGTTAAGCTTTAAATTCCAATATTGTTTTATCAAAATGTAAATAGTTTCTTGTTTGTATATCAGTAAACATGCTAGGATTGCAGGGTTTAGCATGTTGCTTGCTGCTAGCTGCTTTCAATACTCTTGAACAACTTTTAAATGTGTTGTACAGTTAACTGATCTTAATCCAGTGACTATCTTGTTAGGAAAAAACATAGCATTTCAAGCATATCGGCTGCGTAGCATTTGTGAATAAGCGTGAGCAGAGGCACATACTATATAATAGTATGTAATATCTGTGATATTGCTAGTTAAGGGGAAAGAAGAATTTAGAGAGAAATTGAAAGAAATTCTGCTAGTTAGTCAGTCAGTAAGTGAATGAAACATACAGTAGTACATAGCTAGCTAAAATTAGCCAAGCTAAGTGTTGGGCAGTGTAGCTAAAAAACAGGTAAAAATAGTCATGTTAAAGTCAAGCAAAACACACTATTTAGTTAGTAGCTAGTTAGTAGTCCAGTTAATGTTAACAACATTATCAATCTGTCATGATAATAGTCAGTGTACTAAACTTTCTCATTCGATTCAGTAGCCTGTTAGACTTAGTTCAATAATAAACAGTACACGATTCTGCTATGTAGTTAGCAAGGACTTTCACGTTCACA